>NW_027507879.1:2608777-2621277 GCF_037356315.1 Lithobates pipiens | reverse complement strand
TGTGAACCCAGCCTCAAAGTGGAAGTAAACTGCCGTATCGTGTTTTCAGCCAAGGAAGCTGCCATCTTTGCCTCTGTTTAACCCTTTCATGACTAAGCCTATTTTTGGCATTTGGTGTTTACAAGTTAAAATCCATATTTTTTGCTAGAAAATTACTTGGAACCCCCAAACATTATATATATATATTTTTAGCAGAAACTCTAGAGCAGGGATATGCAATTAGCAGACCTCCAGCTGTGGCAGAACTACACCTCCCATGAGGCATAGCAAAACTCTGACAGCCACAAGCATTACACCCAGAGGCAGAGGCATGATGGGACTTGTAGTTTTGCAACAGCTGGAGGTCCGCTAATTGCAGATCCCTGCTCTAGAAAATAAAACGGCGACTGTTGCAATATTTTATGTCACACGGTATTTGCGCAGCGGCGTTTTAAAGACAACTTTTTGGGAAAAGGAACACTTTCATGAATTAAAAAAAAATGAAACAGTAAAATTAGCCCAATTTTTTTGCATAATGTGAAAGATAATCTTACGCCGAGTAAATTAGATACCAAACATGTCACACTATAATTGCACGCACTCGTGGAATGACGACAAAGTACGGTACCTAAAAATCTCAATAGGCGATGCTTTAATTTTTTTTTTTTTTTACGGTTACCAGGTTAGCGTTACAGAGGAAGTGTGGTGCTAGAATTATTGCTCTCGCTCTGACGATCGGGGCGATACCTCACACGTGTGATTTGAACACCGTTTACATATGCGGGCGCGAGTTCCGTATGCGTTTTCTTTGCTTTGCGAGCTCGCGGGGACGGCAGGCGCTTTAAAAAAAAATTTTTGTTTATTTATGTATTGTAAAATGAATAAATTGTTTTTAAAAAATAAAAATAAAATGTGATCACTTTTATTGCTGTCACAAGGCATGTAAGCATCCCTTGTGACAGTAATAGATGGTAACAGGTACTCTTTATGGAGGGATCAGGGGTCTAAAAGACCTCCAATCCCTCCTTTACACTTCAATGTATTCAGATCGCCGAAAACGGCGATTCTGAATACTGTATATTTTTTTTTAAACCGGCGCCATTGGCAGCCGAGTAAACAGGAAGTGATGTCATGACGTCGCTTCCATGTTTACTATTAAGAGACTGGAATGAAGCCGATTACATCTTCTTTCCAGTTCCTCCCCAGCATTCGGAGGCATTGGATCAGGAATCAGGTAACAGCGGCTGGAGGGGGGAAGGTCCCCTCCCGCTCCTCCGGCATAACAGCCGAGCGGCTTTTAGCCGGTTGTAATGGCTGGATAGCCAATCGCCTGCTGTAAAAAACGGTACCGAGATGATGCCTGCAGGTGCGGGCATCATCCCGGTATACCCCCTGGAAGCCGAGTACGCAGATCTGCGTACGCTCGGCGGGAAGGGGTTTTAATCTTCAACTGCTATGGTGCTGCACATGTGATTGGTTATGACACCAGCCATTGGATGGTTTGATCGTTTGGCTGAGAGCACAGCCAATGTGACAGTTAGCATTCCCGGCATGCCTTTTTTTTTAAACTGTTTATATCGATGGGTTTACTTCCACTTTAAGCATTGGGACGTTACGGCCGCTGCAGGATTTCAGTCCTTCACGGTGTAGTGTGTTACCAATTGTTTTATTGGTGACTATGGTCCCAGCTGCCTTGAGATGATTGACAAGATTCTCCCGTGTAGTTTTGGGCTGATTCCTCGTCGTTCTCATGATCACTGAAACTCCACGAGGTGAGATCTTGCATGGAGACCCACACCAAGGGAGATTGACCGTTCTTTTGTGTTTCTGCATTTGAAATAATCGGACCAACTGTTGTCACCCTCTGACCAAGCTGCTTGGCGATGGTCTTGTAGCCCATTCCAGCCTCGTCTAGGTCTACAGTCTTGTCCCCGACATCCTTGGACAGCTCTTTGGTCTTGGCCATGGTGGAGAGATTAGAATCTGATTGATTGCTTCTGTAGACAGGTGTCTTTTATACAGGTAACCAGCCTGAGATTAGAAGCGCTCCCGTTAAGGCTGGAGTCACACCTATGGCATTTTTAGTGCTTTTTGCATTTTGCAGATTTGCACTACAGTCCATTTAACATGGTTTCCTATGGAACACGTTCTGTAGTGCAAATCTGCAAAATGCACTACGTACGAAAACGGTCACCCGAGGAAGGATCGTACGATTTTTGGATCGTGTGTACACTACTTTCGACAGCCGATCACGCCCGTTCATCCGATGTTATTTGATCAGACATGCACGGAAATTTTCCTTGTACGATTCCAGATCATACGATTTTAGTTTAGTCAGTATAGTTGTCGTCCGAAAATACAATACAAATACATTACAACACATGACATCACTTCCGATTTTTTTGTTTGTTTTGTTTTTTCCTATCGTACGAGAATTTTCGTGACTTTATTTAGCTATTCAATTTCTACTTGCGATTATTAACCGAAAACAGTCGTACGATATTCGGATCGTGTGTACAGGGCATTAGAGAGTACTCCTAATCTCAGCCCGTTACCTGTATAGAAAACACCTGGAAGGCAGAAATCCTGCTGATTTGATAGGGGTTTAAAGTGGGGTGCCCCCTAAAAAAAAAAAATTTAAGTCAGCAGCTACAAATACTGTAGCTGCTGACTTTTAATAATCGGACACTTACCTGTCCCAGGGTCCAGCGATGCGGGGGAACGAAGCCCCCCCCCCCCCTCATTCCCCGCTCCGCTTGAGGCGCCGTCATTCGAGTACTGTGGGCACCCGGCTGTGGCATCACAGCCGGGCACCCACTGCGCATGCGCGAGCACCGCAGGGCGCCGTGATACGTCGCACAGCCACTTGGGACACGTGACAGGTGACTGTGCAGCACGAGGTTAAGTGATGTCACCAGCCCGGGCAAGGAAGAAGGCAGACTACGAAAGACCCCCTAGCAACAGGTATTTAGAGGTGAGTAAAAAATTATTATTTTTTCCCAATTTATTTATTTTTTTTAAAGAATTTTAAACAATTTTTTATTTTTTGGTGGCAACACCACTTTAAATACTTATTTCACTCTTTAAAATGCAAATAAATGTATACCTATTTTTAAATGCGTTTTTTCTGGATATTTTTGTTCTTGTTATTCTGTCTCTCATTTAAAAAAAAAAAAAAAACTACTATTAAAATTATAGACTGATCATTTGTCGGTGGACAAACGTACAAAATCAGCAGAGGATCAAATTAGGGCTGAATCGATTATGGAATTAATCGATTACTATTTTCATAATCGATTAATCGGCCAGTAACCTAATGGGGTTAGAAAAAAAAACTAAAATGAGCCCTTTATAGTACAAAAAGAGCAAATAATCGCTACTGTAAATATTACTTTCACAATTCTACAGTAAAAAAATTAACCCCTTAAGTAGTGATTATCTGCATTTTTTTTTTTTTTTTACTATAAAGGGCTCATTTTTATTTTTATTTTTTTAACCCAATTATGTTACTAAATGTCTTAGACATGTTTCACATCTATATGTTGGTGCTTTTTGCAGAAACGCACTACAATTTATTTACTTATAATTTATTTATTCATTTAATTAGCAAAAATGCAAATTGCAGTAAAATTATGTGCGCCGAAATCAAAAACACACAGCAAAAAGCACTGCAGAAATGGGTCAAAAGAAAACTGCATAGGTGTGTACCGAGCCTTATGCTGGCCACACAGATCAATTTTCAGATGAGAATATTCAGACAAAAAATCTTTGTACATTCGCTGAATGAAAGAATTTTATTTGAAATTTTCACTTGTTTTTAACATTGTTTTTAAAATGAATGTCATTTCTGAATGAAAACCACATATACTGAAAATTCCTTTGACCGAGCAGTTTTCTATTCTTTCCAAATTTTCCCATCACTGTGGTTGAAATTTAACGTCAATTTGACCCACTTTTTTTTTTTTTTTTAAAGTCATTAATCGATTAATCGAAACAATCGGCCAACTAATCGATTATGAAAAAAATCGTTAGTTGCAGCCCTAGATCAAATACTGTTTTTCCCTCACTGTACATCTGGACACAGGCGCAGTTTGGTTGAACGTTTTCTGCTCAGCTCCTTCGATGTAGCAATTGTAGGATGTCGAGGTAGAGGCGGCTGAATTTTACCGGGAATCGGACTGCATTTCTTTTGTGTATGGCTGCCGGTCAGGTGTTGCACTTCTAATACAGCGCCTGTGCTCCAATTTCTATAATGGCTGGTTCACACCAAAATGCAGTGTAGGAAAGGCGCGTTCTGTGTACGTTTCTCGTACCGTAGAGAGGGATGCACCGAAATTTCGTCCGCCGAAACATATCGGCCGAAAATGCCCTTTTCGGCAATTTGCCAAAAGGAAAAAACGGCAGATAATTGAGCCGAAAATGGGGTGGGGCCTGGGAGGGGGCGAAGCTGGTGCCGCTCATCATGGGAGATCTATAACGCAGGAGAGCCGCCTCCGCCGTCTGGTTCAGTAGAGCGCCGGGGGAACACACAGCTATTGAAATTAAAGCTGTGATGTTCCCGGCGCTCTATTGAACCAGACGGCGGAGGCGGCTCTCCTCTCTCTACGCTGCATCACTGGCTGCACGGGGGCATCACTGACTACACAGGGGACAACACACTGGCTGCACAGGGGACAACACACTGGCTGCACAGGGGACAACACACTTATCTCTTTTATCATGTCGCCAGTCTCTGACCACCTCCTGTACCGATGCCACCAGTCTCTGACCACCTCCTGTACCGATGCCGCCAGTCTCTGACCACCTCCTGTACCGATGCCGCCAGTCTCTGACCACCTCCTGTACCGATGCCGCCAGTCTCTGACCACCTCCTGTACCATGCCGCCAGTCTCTGACCACCTCCTGTACCATGCCGCCAGTCTCTGACCACCTCCTGAACCATGTCCCCAGTCTCTGACCACCTCCTGTACCATGTCCCCAGTCTCTGACCACCTCCTGTACCATGTCCCCAGTCTCTGACCACCTCCTGTACCATGTCCCCAGTCTCTGACCACCTCCTGTACCATGTCCCCAGTCTCTGACCACCTCCTGTACCATGCCGCCAGTCTCTGACCACCTCCTGTACCATGCCGCCAGTCTCTGACCACCTCCTGAACCATGTCCCCAGTCTCTGACCACCTCCTGTACCATGTCCCCAGTCTGACCACCTCCTGTACCATGTCCCCAGTCTCTGACCACCTCCTGTACCATGTCCCCAGTCTCTGACCACCTCCTGTACCATGTCCCCAGTCTCTGACCACCTCCTGTACCATGTCCCCAGTCTCTGACCACCTCCTGTACCATGTCCCCAGTCTCTGACCACCTCCTGTACCATGTCCCCAGTCTCTGACCACCTCCTGTACCATGTCCCCAGTCTCTGACCACCTCCTGTACCATGTCCCCAGTCTCTGACCACCTCCTGTACCATGTCCCCAGTCTCTGACCATCTCCTGTACCATGTCCCCAGTCTCTGACCACGTTCCACTGCATTTTGCAGCCCATTCAAATGAACGCGCTGGCAAAACTGAACCACACTGGAACTTACCCTGAATCTGCACTTCTTTACTATACCAGTAATGAGTCATTCATATATTCCCGTTCTGTCCCCACTTCATTTTTAGGAACTTGGAATATTTGTTTTTGCGCGATCTCCCTGGAATCGAGAAGAAGGAGATGATCCTGGAGCTTCTGCAGAAATCCCTCCCCTCATTACAGATTGAGTTAGATCTGAAGGATTGACCTTGGCGGTGTAGATGTTCTGTCCATCGGACACTAAACAGAAGTCTGGAGCAGCGAAACCCAGCTCGCTTTTTAGGATTGCAGCCATTTCAAAGGAAGTATTTACACTGTGCACCACTTCTGAGTTATTTCGACTTGGATCAAGAAGGGATTTTCCTTTGCACAAAATTTACGTTGCATGTTTTTTTGCCCTGATGGGCATGTGCTTTAAAGCTACTTGGTGTGCTTTCTGTAATAAAGACTACTCGCTGCTTCTCTCTCCTTGTGCAGGGAGACTGGTCTTAACCCCGCCCCCTTGTAGTTTTCTTGCAGGCAGCCTATAGTGGGTGTGGCCTGCTGGGTCCCTCCCACAGCTTTGCTCTTTGCACAGGCTATGTACAGCAAATGGGATGTCACCGCTACTTTTACTAGGTAATGTTTGGATTTGCAAAGCTTGCACACGGAGTGGACTTATACTTTGAAGAATATATTTCAAGTTTTTGTACTTCAAAAAAGTTTTAATAAGCAAAATAAATATGTAAATCTAAAGGAAAAATTGTCTATATCAACTGTGAAAGACTATTCTTTTTTTTTTTTGTTGTTAAAGAGGAAGTAAACCCTGATGGTTTTACTTCCTCTTTGATTCCCTGCAAAGGTAAAGCATAATGGACTACTATGCATCGCATCGCATCGCATAGTAGTCCATTATGTGTCACTTACCTGACACAGGAGCCAGCGAAGTCACCGATGTCCCCTGTAGTTCCGAGCGTCCATCTTCTTGGTGGGTCTCGCTGCTCCAACGCTGTGATTCGCCAGAGCAGCGATGACGTCACTCGCACGCATGCGCACGGGAACCGACACTCGCGGCATATCGCCGCGATCTGTGGCTTACCCAGTGCGCCGCAGACAGCGGTGGCTGTCTTCAGGTAAATATCTCCTAAACCGTGTAGGTTTAGGAGATATTTCTTGGACCTACAGGCAAGCCTTATTCTAGGCTTACCTGTAGGTCAAAGTAGTTTGTAAGGGTTTACAAGCACTTTAAAGTTCTATCTGCAAAGAAGGAGGTTAGTACTTACCTGTCATGGTGCTGGTTCTTCAATGTGTTTTTGACAAACACTGCCTTAAAGTGTTTGTTAACACACACACAAAAAAAGAACCTGCTCCTTTTAGGCTGGGTTCACACCTATGCAAATTGAATGCGGGTTTCCCTGCATCCAATTCGCCTGGTAGTAGATTAGTGACTGGCTCTCTATGGAGACGGTTCACATATCTCTGCTGCGGCTCCGGTGCAAATTTGCACAGGGCTCCTGTGCATCTTTTGTTCTGTTTCAGGTCCGAATTCAGCCCAAAAATTCAGGCTGAAATCGGACTTGAAATGGTGAACGGCGACGCACTGGACCCCTTGCTGTGAGCCTCATGTGGGAATAGTGTGAACCTGGCCTTAAAGCATGTACAGTGCTTGTGCTGTGTCATTTGGTCTCCTGTATCACCTGGCTGATCCTGCCTGGCTATGCCCATCCCCCTGTAAACTGACCACGGTGTAGCATGGCTGCTGAGCCCTGACACCGTGGTCAGTTTATGTACCTCCATCATCCGCAGTTCTCCTCTGTCCCCTCCCTATTCCTGTGTCAGTACCTGCCCCCTCCCCTCCTGCTGCTAAAATGTATTGTCCTCTATATTCCTCTGTGTCCTAATGACAAGTGCTCCTGTCTGTGTGATTTTTCTAAAAATAAAAATGCCTTCTTTACCGTATTTTAGAGTGTTTCCCAGGGATCACACAACCGTCCAAGGAGGATAGAGCAGGGATGTGGGCCACGCAAGTATTTGGCCCTTTCCTTTGCAAGGAGCATTTAAGCCCATCCCCCCCCCCCCCCCCCCCCCCCCCCGATACAAACAAAATGTTTCTAATAAAAGTTTTCCTTTATGTTAGACCAGCCATTCTGAACCAGGGTCCTTGTCTTGACCTTGAACCAGGTGGCCTGGTCTGATGAATCACATTTACTTTCACATCATGTGGAAGGCTGAGTGTGTGCGAGTCCCTTACCTGCGGAAGAGATGGCACCAGGATGCAGTAGGGGAAGAAGACAAGCTGGCGAAAGCGGTGTGATGCTTTGGGCAATGTTCTGCTAGGAAACCTTGAGTCCTGGCATTCTATGTGGATGTTAATTTCACATGTACCACCTTACTAAATGTTATTGCTGACCAAGTAACCCCTTCATGACAACAGTATTCCCTGATGGCAGTGGCCTCTTTTAGTCACATAATTCACCCTGCCACAAAATTTTAAGAATGGTTTGAGGAACACAACAATGAGTGTGCGGTGTGGTCTACAAACTCCCTAAATCTCAATCCAATCAAGCATCTATGGGATGTGCTGGAAAAGCAATTTCCATCCATGGAAATCCATCACCTCGCAACTTAAATGATCTTCTACTGGTGGCTTAGTGCCAGATACCACAGCATGCCTTCAGAGGTCTAGTGGGGCCCATGTCTCAATGGGTCAGGGCTGTTTTGGCAGCAAAAGGGGATCTACTCAATATTGGATGGGTCACCATAAGGTTACATATTTAAGGTTGAATAAAGACACAAGTCCATCCAGTTCAACCTGAGTGAGTGTAGGTGCATGTCTACAATTGTCCCTATCCCTGTACATTGTATCTCATTAACCACTTAAGGACCACCTCACGCCGATGTACGTCGGCAGAATGGCAAGGCTGGGCACAAGCACATACCTGTACGTTGCTTTTTAAGTGCCCAGCCGCGGGTCGCGCTCCCGACCCGGTCCTGTGCTCCGTGACCGTGGCCGCGGGACCAGCGGACCCCATCGCTGCTGGTGTCCCGCGATCGGGTCACAGAGCTGAAGAACGAGGAGAGGTCTGTGTAAACAAACCTCTCCCTGTGCTTCCCTGTGTGGCTGTCACTGATCGTCTCTTCCCTTTTATAGGGAAGGACGATCAGTGACGTCCTAGGCCACGCCCCCTACAATAAAAAAAAAACACATAACATCATACATAACACCTACACTGCCCCCTAGTGGTTAACTCCTTCACTGCCAGTGTCATTTACACAGGAATCCGTGCATTTAAATAGCACTGATTGCTGTATAAATGACAATGGTCCCAAAAATGTCCGATGTGTCCACCATAATATCGCAGTCGCAATACAAATCGCTGATCGCCGCCATTACTAGTAAAAAAAAAATAATAATAAAAATGCTATAAAACTATCCCTTATTTTGTAAACTAAGTAACTTGTAAGCTATAACTTTTGCGCAAACCAATAATCGCGATTTTTTTTTTTTTTTTTTTTTTTTAACAAAAATAGGTAGAAGAATACGTATCAGCCTAAACTGAGGGGAAAAAAAATGTATTTTTTTGGGGATATTTTATATTATAGCAAAAAGTAAAAAAATATTGAATTTTTTTCAAAATTGTCGCTCTATTTTTGTTTATAGTGCAAAAAATAAAAACCGCAGCGGTGATCAAATACCACCAAACGAAAAGTTCTATTTGTGGAAAAAAAAGGACGCCAATTTTAGCTGGGAGCCACGTCGCTCGACCGCGCAATTGTCAGTTAAAGCGACGCAGTGCCGAATCGCAAAACGGGGCTTGGTCCTTTGGCTGCAAATTGGTCCAGGGCTTAAGTGTTTAAGATGCTCATCTATTTTTATATATATATATATATATATATATATATATTTATTTTTTATTGAGCGTACCCATATAACGCTGTCAATTTACGCAGCACTCCACACATACATCGGTCCCTACCCGCAAGGAGCCCACAATCCAAGGTCCCCAACTCACATTCATATACTAGGGCCAATTTTGGACAGAAGCCAATTGACCTACCAGCGTGTCTTTGGCGTGTGGGAGGAAACCCACGCAGGCACAGGGAGAACATGCAAACTCCAGGCAGGTAGTGTTGTGGGATTCGAACCAGCGACCCTTTTTACTGCTAGGTGAAAGTGCTACCCACTACACCATTGCTGATCAGTGTACTCCCTTACTGGCACAAGCTAGATCAGTGATTCTCAACCAGGATTTCATGGAACCCTAGGGTTCCTCCAGAGGTTGCTAGGGGTTCCTTCAGTATTGGGCAATTTCTGCCTCTCAGATAAGTTCCCACTGACACCATTGATCTTTTTAGCTATCTGTAAGGAGGTAATTCTTCCCAATGACCACAAGTGTGAGGACCATTCTTCCAACCGACCATCACACTAATGTATCATGAGTTGTAGATTTCAAATTTTTTGCAGGGGTTCCCCCGAGACCGGAGAACTATTTCAAGGGTTCCTCTGTGTTGAAAAAGGTTGAGAAAGGCTGAGCTAGATACTAGATGACCTCTGCGTAATATGGTATGTTGCCTTATTTTACAAGCTGTGTGTCTGTACTGGTTTAAAGCGGAGGTCCACCCTAAAATGGACCTCCGCTCATCGGAATCCCCCCCCCCCTCCGGCGCCACAATCGGCACCTTTCAGGGGGGAGGGGGGTGCAGTTACCTGGATAATCCAGGTAACTGCACCCACTTCCGGGCTAGCTCTCTGCGGAACGGGGCGTACGTTACGCCCCGTTCCGCAAGCGCCCGCCCCCTTCAGCAAGTGCCCCGCTGCCTGCTGGGAAACACACAGCTCCCAGAGGCAGTGGGGACCGTCCTGATTGCGCCGCGCGGCTCGCGCATGCGCAGTAGGGAACCGGGAAATGAAGCCGAAAGGCTCCATTTCCTGATTCCCATACCCAAGATGGCGGCGGGACCCGGCAGCCGAGCGAGCGATCGGCTTCGGGTGCCGACATCGCGGGCGCGCTGGACAGGTAAGTGTCACTATTTAAAAGTCAGCAGCTGCAGTATTTGTAGCTGCTGGCTTTTAAAAAAAAAAAAAAAAAAAACGCGGAGTCCCGGTGGACTCCCGCTTTAAAAAAAAAAAAATAACAATCTTGATAAATAAGACAACTTCAGTAATAATCAGTTTCAGACCACAGAGACTCTTCTTACCATAAATTATACTGTAAACTGTTCAACTGGGTCCTTTTCCGAACAAAGCAGGCTTTACACACACACACACACACACACACACACACACACACACACACACACACACACACACACACACACACACACACACACACACACCACTCATGATGACCAAAAGTCCCGAAACAGTCCTATGCAGTTTATAATGTTTCTATAATATACCTGCAATATATACCCATATGGCTGTTAGGACAAACGAAACAATGAGCTGCATGGCTCTGCTCACTGTTCTGAAATGAGGAATAATCCACTTATATTTGGAATATGTGATGGTGAAATGAGACTCATTCATACCTCCTTGTCCTAGGAAGGCTTTTATTGCACTACCCCAGGCCAAACAGAAAAAAAAAAACAATAAAAACCTTCCTGAAATTTGTTCAGAAAGTCAAATTTCTTGTTAAAGCGGAGCTCCACCCGATTTTAAGACATTAGACCAATCCAATCAACTCTATCTCTATCTATAAACTGAAGTATTTTTATTTTTTTTGTCTTTGTAACTTACTTGTCATTGTAATCCTCTGTATTTCCTGTCTCTCCTGTGTGCGGATAGAGGCGTGGCTAGTGCGGCTATTTCGTAATTTCCTGATAGCCGCACTGGCTCCTGGGAGCTTGTGTCATTGTTCCCAGGAATCGGTGAGGCAGCCTGGCGCGAGTTATCGCGGGATTTCAGCTACGTTGCCATCACAACCGGGGCGGGACTTCCGACGCCGCCGCCTGTTGCGATGGCAACCCGAGCTATTGACGGCGCTCCAAATTCAACTTGCTGCGCATGCGGGGGATCGGGGATACAACGCGCAGTGCATGCTGGTCGATCAGCAGCACTGTATCCCCCGGAAGAGGATGCCTGTGGGCTTCACATGCCCACAGGCAAGATGAGAACGACCAAAAAAAGAAGATTTAAAAGTTTTTTTTTTTTAAACAGAAAACTGACATGTTAACGGCATAAAAACAAGTGAGTTTTAATTTAAAATAATTGAATCTGACATTTTAGCAAAAAAAAAAAAAAACGATTTAGGCAGTGGAACCCCACTTTAACAAACGAAACAAAGAAAATATAAAAATAAAATACATCTGTGAACAATGTTTGGGACTATAAGTAAAAAAAAAAAAGCAAATACACACACATACTCACATTTTATACATATTTTATTAACATTTGTCCCCAAGTTGAGGAATGTCATCAGTACATAAAATATAAAACAAACAAAAAAGGTATTTATAATTTTACCAAATATGGAGAAAAGTTGTATTGCGATATGAAAACTTTTGTACTTGTATATTCAGTGATACTAATCAGATTTGGTTTATGGGTAATCTCTACATAAGTTTAATAAGTAACCAGAATTTATTCTGGATGGTCGAAGGCTCTGCATAATATATTGGAGAAAACGCTGCATAAGGTAAAACTGACCGATCTAACAACCAGATAATGTTTTATAAATACTGGCTGAAAAATATTCATCTCAAATTCACCAAGAATAAAACATGTTATTTTCCACCTATATGATTGCTATTGGCATCACTCTTTAGCTGTCTTAACTGAAAATATAATTTAAAACAAGTAGCCATTGTTGGATCTTAGTGACCTGAGCCTAATATCACCCTCTGCAACTAGCAGACGTCTTACCCAGCCTGGAACCCTCATTAGGAGAAGTGTGCTTCATGCAGCAAAGGATCCGTTGTTTGCCGCACGTCACCCATTACTTTTCTACACTACTCTGACAAAATAAATA
>NW_027507879.1:1326277-1391277 GCF_037356315.1 Lithobates pipiens | reverse complement strand
ACAATTTTCACACATTTTTGGGACATTTGACTTTAATACAGTGATCAATGCTATAAAATTGCATTGATAATTCTAAAAATGTCACTGGCATTGAAGGGGTTAACTGTGTTCCCTGGGAGGTGATTCTAACCGAAGGGGGATGGGACTCGCTGAAGGAAGTGACGGATCGTGGTTCCTAGCTAATAGGCACACACGATTTGTCACTCCTGTCCACTCCACCCCTGTCAGAACAGGGAAGTGTGCGTTTACACACACTTGTCCCTGTTCTGTGTCTCCTGCTCAATATATATAAATAAATATATATATATATATATATATATATATATATATATATATATATATATATATATATATATATATATATATATATATATATATATATATATATATATATATATATATATATATATAATTTTTTTATTATATATATATATATAATTTTATTTTTTTATTTTTTTTTGTGTGTGGATGGATAATTATCCTTTTATATATTTTTTTTTTTTAGTAGAGACCCTAGAGCAGTGATGGCGAACCTTGGCACTCCAGATGTTATGGAACTACATTTCCCATGATGCTCACCTAAGCCGCAGAGTCCATGCGCATCATGGGAAATGTAGTTCCAAAATATCTGGGGTGCCAAGGTTCACCATCACTGCTCTAGAGAATAAAATGGTGGTTGTTGCAATATTTTATGTCACGCTGTATTTGCACAGCAGTTGTTCAAATGCAATTTTTTATTTTTTTGGGGAAAAAAATGGCTCCGCTGCATGAAATCACATTATTGTATGTGATCTCGTGAGGCTCGGCTAGCAGGGCGCGCACACGCCCGCTGCGAGCTTCGTGAGTCCGACCGTGGAGTTACCCGCGATCGTCTCGCGGAGAGGGGAAGAACAGGGTAACGCTGATGTAAACAAGCAGGAATTGGAACTTTAAAAATGTATTTCAAGTCAAACAATCCAATAATAAGACAAAGTATCTACTCAGCGAAAATGCCCTTCACTCCAATGAGGGCAGGAACTGACGTGAATGTTTGGTATACAAAGCTTTGTGTAAATTGTTGGTACTATATAAATGCCAGCAATGAGTGAACACACAAATAATGACATTTAAAGAAATGCGTAATTGTGTGTTCAGCTTTGTAAATGTAGGTCAGTGATTTGTATCCATATGTGGATGTTGTGCCAGTGATTGGATAGTGTATATTGTGTTCCTGTTGGTGAGATGGAGCGCTCGGCTTTACAATAATTCTGGAGTAGATGTTGGCACAGCTCATGTTTTCTGCTCATTAGATGGAGGAGGCGGTGCAATAAACTTCCGCTCCTGGCCACAGATTGGACTGGCGTATCCGTCATCCTTAATTCACAGACAGATGTTTTCTAAAACCCATCTGCCAAATTTGGTAAATCAAATATCAGCTGATTAAAATCCTGGCTGTCGTATATTGGTGAACATGGAGGCGACGCTGTGATCATGTTTTTTCCAGCAGATGAATTCTGTTTGGAAGGGTGCACTCCTCCTCCTTAGTCTCGCTTCAGCTCCAGAAGATTTACCCCACTAAACGACCAAGCCATTTTTTGCGATGCGGCACTGCGTTACAATTGCGCGGTTGTGCGACGCTGTAGCCAAATAAAATGCCCCCCACAAATAGAGCGTTCTTTTGGTGGTATTTGATCACCTCCTGCGTCCTTTTTTATTTATTTTTTATTTATTTTTTTGCACTATAATCAAAAGACCGACAAATTATTTAAAAAAAAAAAAAATATATATATATATATATATATATTTCTTTTCTTTATTAATTTAGACCAATATGTATTCTGCTGTTTTTTGGTAAAAATTCCCAATAAGCATAGTTTGATTGGTTTGTAAAAGTTATAGTATCTACAAACTATGGGATATTTTTATTCTTTTTTTTTTTTTTTTTATTATTTTTTTTTTTTTTTTTTTTTTTACTAGTAATGGAACTTATGGTGGGACTGTGACATTGCGGCAGGCAAATTGGACACCTGACATTTTTTTGGGGGGACCAGTGACACTAATGCAGTGGTGATCTGTGCTAACAAATATGCACGGTCACTGTTCTAATGACGCTGGCAGGGAAGGGGTTAACATCAGGGGTGATCAAAGGGTTTAATGTGTTCCATGGGAGTGCTTCCTAACAGGAGGGAGGGGGGGGGGAGGCTTTGACTGGAGGAAGGTAAAGATCCATGTTTCTGCATGGCAAAAACACAAGATCAATACATTCCCCCTTCTCACAGAACAGAGGTCTGCTTTGTTTACATAGGCAGACCGCCTTTCTGCCCGTCTCCTTAATGATCAGCGGGTCCCATCGGACATCGCGTCTACCGGATCGGCTAATTGGCTCCTGCTGTGTCCAATCACAAAAGGAGTAGAACGGCGGTGTGGCTGGAAGTTTAAGATCATGTACAAAGTCCTGCCGCAGTATATGTATGTGTGTGTGTGTGTGTGTGTGGTGGGTGGGGTGGGTGGTTGTCCAAAAGCGCTTAATAGCGTTTTTATTTTCTTCTGGACTATGTTGAATTTTTTGACTTTATATGACAGCGGACTGTTGTGTGAAGCGTTTATGTATACTTTGATGGCTGGTTGTACCCTGTATACATAACTGCCAGATTTCTCAAGCCATATTTTTAAGGAGAAAAGAAATCCTTGCTACCTTTTTTACTACTTTGCTTTCTGACAAACAAAAACCTAAGATCAATATATCTTGCAAAATGGATGTTTTCCTGTATTTTATAAATGCCTGAAATTTAAATCTACTTCTATTTTATCTCTTCTGATTCCTTATCTCCCTCTAATGTTCAATAAAACCTTACTGTTTTAATCAAAGGCTTCATTTTAGACCATTATATTGTCATTGGGTTTGTGTGCCTCTCTATGCAATGCAGGCAGATCATGGCTGGTGGGATGGGTTGGCAGGGTGCTATACAGGGGGTTCACGACTTAAGAACGCGGCGCTGTACGGACCATCTGCAGTTCTGCGCCGAACGACATTCAACGGAACATCAGGAATGTTCGTAATTGTCGCTCTGCGCATGCGCAGTCGACTTACGAACAGGTTCGTTAGGGACCCCCTGTACATTATAGCACCCTGTCTAAGGGCTTGTTCACACCATAAAGTGCATCCAAGCGCACGCCTTTTTTTATTTTTTGCCCATTCTCTACAATTAATTTTTTTGAAATTGCGCCACACTAAACCACGTGGTACTAGTACATGGTACCATATGTTTTTTGGTGGCCACAAACGCAGCAGCGTTTTGAGGAGTGAGTATGCGATTAGGAATTAATGGTACCCACATGCGTCTGCAGAAGGCAGCGTATTTCTATGTGGTGCAGAACAGGTGTAATCATACCCTCGGTACCCCTTTCAAGAACCATCAACCCCCCTGAAGTTGTCTCTTGAGTGAAGTTATGCAGATAACCAAATGCATTGATGGGTAGGTTTAAATCCGAATTTAGAGTTTCTAGGCAGATATTTGCATGCAGACTGCCCATTGTAACACCCATATGTAATGCTGAGCCTCTGATTGAAAACCTTGAAATCCAATGAATGAAAGTGATGGACCAGGAACCTTCAGGCTGGGGAGGAAGAGGCTAGATGTGGCTGGACGTCCTCCAGCCAGGAAATGAGGCAGGATGTATCTGACATCCTGTAAGAAGTGAAGTGAAATCAGAATAAACTCACAACAAGCTCACACAGTACCACTTATAACATCCAAGTGAAAGATATAATGCCAACATGTGGGGGGGGAAAAAAAATTCACTGAGTTGGAAAAGGATCACCCCCTTATGTCAGTATTTTGTTGAAACACTTTTTGCTTCAACCCCTTGCTTACTGGGCACTTAAACCCCCCTCCTGCACAGACCAATTTTCAGCGCTGATGCACTCTGACAATTGCGCGGTCATACAACACTGTACTCAAATGAAATTTTTATATATTTTTTTTCCAACACAAATGGAGTTTTCTTTTGGTGGTATTTAATCACCATTTGGGGTTTTTTTTTTTTTTTTGCTAAACAAACAAACAAAAAAAGACATTTTTGAAATAAAAAAGTTTCATAGTTTCTTATAAAATTTTGCAAACGGGTAATTTTTTTTTCTCTCCTTCATTGATATTTGCTGGTGAGGCGGCGCTGATGGGCCCAGATAAGGCGGCGCTGATGGGCGCATGTCCAGGGACGCCCTCCCAGCAGTTGGGGTCTGCACTGTAGCTGTCTTTCGGCTATAGCGTGGATGGCAGGTGGTTAATTTACAGTCTTTATTCTGTTGGGATATGTCTCTACTAACTTTTCACATCTAGAGATTGCAATATTTGCCCGCTCTTCTTTGTAGAACTGCTCAAGTTCAGTTTAAATTTACTGGTGACTGTGGACTGCAGTTTTCAATGTGGTTTAACCACTTAAGGACCGAGCCTCTTTTTTTTAGATTTGTATGAGAGTTAAAAACTTTTTTTTTTTTTTTTTAATTTTATTTATTTTTTTGCTAGAAAATTACTTGGAACCCCCAAACATTATACATTTTTGTTTTCGAACGCCCTAGAGAATACAATGGCAGTCGTTGCAATACTTACTGTCACACCATATTTGCGCAGCGGTCTTATAAGCGCACTTTTTTTTCTTTTGGGAAAAAATACTTTTTTGAATTAAAAAATAAGACAGTAAAGTTAACCCTATTTTTTTATATTGTGAAAGATAACATTACACCGAGTAAACTGATACCCAACATGTCGCGCTTCAAAATTGCGCCCACTTGAATGGCGACACTTTTTTACCCTTAAAAATCTCAATAGGCGATGTTTAAAATATTCTACAGGTGGCATGTTTTGAAGTACAGAGGAGGTCTAGGGCTCGAATTATTGCTCTCGCTCTAACAATAGTGGCGATACTTCACGTGTGTGGTTTGAACACCATTTTCATATGCAGGCGCTACTCACATATGCGTTCTCTTCTGCACGCAAGCTCGTCGGGACAGGGCGAGGTTAAAAACATTTTTTTTTTTTACCTTTTTTTATTTTTACACTGTTTTAAAAAAATAAATAAATCACTTTTATTCCTATTACAAGGAATCCCTTGTAATAGAGAAAAAGCACGACAGGACCTCTTAAATATGAAAATATATATATTTTTTATTGCATTTTAATGTAAATGGGATATGTGAGGTCTTTTTGACCTCAGATCTCCTATTTACATTAAAATGCAATATTTTTTTTTTTTTTGGCATTTTAAATAATTAAAAAAAGTCCCTTTTTTAAGAACTATGGGTAGAAGTGCTGTTTTGACGTCGCTCCCACCCTGCAATGTCATGGAGATGGGTGGGGGCCATTCTTCCCCCCCCCCCCCCCCTCGCTCATCTCCATGCTCAGCCAGAGAGAGGACCTGATCGCCTGCTGTTGTTGATGGCTCCGGTAAGCGGAGGCCCCCTCTCCCACCTCTGATATAAAAGTGATCTTGTGGCGAATCCGCTGCAGAGACCACTTTTATCTTGTAGCGGACCACCGGCCGAGCAAGAGGATACCAAGGTTGTGGCAGCTAGCTTTTTTTTTTTTACCCCGTATTTTGCACTGAATTCAATGCATGGTAAGCCGCGCTAGCTTTCAGCGGCATTTCTCTGTCTCTATTCAAAAATCAATGGTTACCTATGGGGGCCCATTGATTTGAATAGAAGTGGCACCAGAAGTCTGATCAAGATGATCTGACTTGCGGTGCAACTTGTGTGCTGAGAATCTTGAAAGGGGAACCCCGCAAAAAAAAAAAAAAAAAAAATTGCGTGAGGTTCCCATACCCCCCCCCAAAGACAAAAGTGGGGTCCCCCCGAAGATCCATAGCAGACCCTTATCCGAGCATGCAGCCCGGTAGGTCAGGAAAGGGGGGCGAGCGAGTGCGCCTCCAGCCCCCCCCCCCGAACCATACCAAGCCACATGCCCTCAACATAGGGGGTTGGTGCTTTGGGGCAGGGTGGTCCCTGCGCCCCCCACCCCAAAGCACCTTGTCCCAATGTTCAGGACAAGGGCCTCTTCCCGACAACCCATGCCCGGTGGTTGTTCGGGTCTGTGGGCGGGGGGCTTATCGGCATCTGGGACCCTTCTTTTAATAATGGGACCCCCAGATCCTGGCCCCTCCACCCAATGTGAATAATTATGGGGTAAATCGTTCCCCTACCCATTCACCTACCCATTCACCTGGGGGAAAAGTGTCAATAAAAAAAAACGCTACACAGGTTTTTAAAGTTATTGGGCAACTCCGGGGGTCTTCTTCCGACTTTGGGGGCCTCTTCTGCTGGCCTCTTCTGCTATCTTCTTCCAGCTCTTTTACTAGCGTTGGCCCAGTCTTCTCCACCGTCTTCTCTCTTCCGATGTTGACACAACGCTCTCTCCCGCTGTAATGCAGTGTACGCGGTGCACATTGATTTATATAGGCATGGGCACCCCTTATGACACCAGAGTCCCATCATGCCCCGGGCTATGACATCATAAGGGGGCAGGAACTGACCTTTCAGAGCGCCGCTCTCCCCTATGGGATATCGGCTAAGGGCCAACTGTAGAGTCTGGTCACCCGATCCTCAGACTGAAGGAAAAGGTAGGTTTTTCCTCTGTCCACTTTTTCGGATCGGAGCGGGTTGGACATCTGATGCTCCATAGAGGTGTATGGAGTGTCCGTTCAGGTCCACCTAAAAACAAAAAACAAAAAAAAAAACTGACAGGCGGACCTGAACGGACAGTCAGTGTGAAAGAGGCCTTACACACACATATATATTTTATATACATTAGGCCCCTTTCACACATGCGGACAGTATGTCCGTATTTCATCCATCCGTTTGCAGATGAAATACGGACATACATGCATTCCTATGGGATAGCGGGTGTCTGCGGATAAACATCCCCAGACACCCGATATCGTCCGCCTCCGCAATTGTCCGATTCTGCAGACGGAGGAAAATCCTATTTTTCTATCCGTCTGCAGAGCGGATCGAATGAACGCGGACAGATAGTCCATGTTCATCCGATCCCCCATAGAGGACAGCTGACAGGGCGGTCCCTGCGCAGTGTGCAGAGACCGCCCTGTCCGCCGCCGGCTCAGCGGGGGCAACGGAGCGATCCTCGCTGAGCGAGTGGATCATCACGGGGCGGATCATTACTGATCCGCCCCGTGTGAAAGGGGCCTAATACCTTTTTATGTGTGTTGGTTGTTTTCAGTCACCAACTTGTTTATTCTAGTGCAGTTTTTTTTTTTTGGTACATGCACAAATGTTTCCACTTACTTGGTCAAATTTTTTTTTTTTTTTTTAGCGCTACACTCATTTTTTTTTTTTTGTATCATGAGAACAGAATCATGCATACATTTCTAGTATAAACAAATTCACTTTACATTAAAGTGGTTGTAAACCCTTACAAACCACTTTGACCTACAGGTAAGCCTAGATTAAGGCTTACCTGTAGGTCCAAGAAATATCTCCTAAACCTACACGGTTTAGGAGATATTTACCTGAAGACAGCCACTGCTGTCTACGGCGCATGCGCCATAGATGGCGGCGCACTGGGTAAGCCGCGAGTGTCTGCTCCCGTGTGCATGTGCAGAAGTAACGTCATCGCTGTTCCAGTGAATCACAGCGCTGGAGCAGCGAGACCCACGGAGACCCACCAAGAAGATGGAGGCTCGGAACTACAGGGGACAGCGGTGACTTCGCTGGCTCCTGTGTCAGGTAAGTGACACATAATGGACTACTATGCGATGCGATGCGATGCATAGTAGTCCATTATGCTTTACCTTTGCAGGGAATTAAAGAGGAAGTAACACCCATCAGGGTTTACTTCCTCTTTAACGGATAAGTTCACCTTTTGTAACATGTTACACCCATATTTAGGGTGTAACAAATTACTAACTGAGCAGTTCCTGCCCACCCCCAGCCACGTCATTCATTCACGGAGTTCTGTAAATGGCAGGACTACAATTACCATCAGCCGATGAACTACCAGGGTGCTGAAGAGCGCTCTAGGTAATTTATTGATCTTTCCTGTCATCCAGTAACTGCCTATCCGTACAAGGTACGGGCAGACAGCTACACTGACAGTCTGCAGGAGCCTGATATTGCACCTGTGTTCTGCCGATCACAGGTGCAATACTTGATAGGAGAATAACAAAATGCGTTTTTTTTTTTTTTTTTTTTTACCTGCAAAAAGATGTGCATCTATTTTTTTTTTTTTCTAAAAAGGCGAACTGCTCCTTTTAAAAATGCAGCGTGTTCTCTTGCGCTTTCTTGCGCTCTCTCGCCCAAGCAGGACGCATCTACTTATGATTTGGAGAGGACTGTAGTCTTTTAATGTAATTTGGTTTAGCCTGTGACATGCAGGTCTGCATCTAAACTGTCCCTTAATTCTGTTGATGAATGCAGATTTCTATTTCGGGGGTGTGTAAGGATAGAGCCAAGTATATTTCCATATCACATTCAAAGTTAATGTGAAATGTATGCCTGGCCTAATTTCTCTCTGACAATTGGTATTCCTGCTAATCACACAGTTGGTTTTGCTACTGTGGCGATCAATACTTTCTACAGTGTGCTGATAGCAGTAACGGACGGAGGGTAATTTTCTTGGTTTATTGTCTGGATATGGAGAAAGCTGAACAGCGCCGGAGGTACTTGGCTCCATCTCTGCGGATTAACAAAACCAGTTTGCATCCCATGGGGGAGACATTTTCTGAGAACCAATAATTAGAAAAGCGGGTGGAGGGTCACGAGATACATTTCAGGAACCGCTCCACCTAAGCGCTGACAGAGATTGATCATTGGAGGAAAGGGAGATATAGGTATGTGTCCTGTTACCCCAGCCTGGGTGTACTCTTGCCCTGCTTGTAGGGTAGGAGGGAGACAAGAGGGTGACATTACATTATATTACCAAAAGTATTGGGACACCTGCTTTTACATGCACGTTAACTTTAATGGCATCCCAGTCTTAGTCTGTAGGGTTCAATATTGAGTTGGCCCGCCCTTTGCAGCTATACCAGCTTCAATTCTTCTGGGAAGGCTGTCCACAAGGTTTAGTAGTGTGTCTTTGGGAATGTTTGACCATTCTTCCATTTTGTGAGGCCAGGCAGTGATGGACGAGAAGGCCTGGCTTGTCTCCGCTCGAATTCATCCCAAAGGTGTTCTATTATGTTGAGGTCAGGACTCTGTACAGGCCAATCAAGTTCCTCCACCACAAATTCGCTCATCCATGTCTTTATGGACCTGGCTTTGTGCACTGATCCAAATCATTTGGAGGAGGGGGGATTATAATGTGGGGAGGTATTCCGGGGATTGGGATTGGCCTCTTGGTTTCAGTGAAGGAAACTCGTAAGGTGTCTGTATGCCAAGGCATTTTGGACAATTTCATGCTCCCAACTTTGTGGGAACAGTTTGGGGATGGTCTCTTCCTGTTCCAACATGACTACCCACCAGTGCACAAAGCAAGGTCCATAAAGACATGGATGAGTGAGTTTGGGGTGAAGGAACTTGACTGGCCTGCACAGAGTCCTGATCTCAACCTAATAGAACACCTTTTGGGATGAATTTGAGCGGAGACTGTGAGCCAGGCCGCCTTGTTCACATCAGTGCCTGACCTCAGAAATGTGCTTCTGCAAGAATGGTCAAACGTTCTCATAGACAAACTCCTAAACCTGGGGGACGGCCTTCCCAGAAGTGCCGCAGCTGTGATGGCTGCAAAGGGTGGGCCAACTCCATATTGAACACAAATATTGAGCAAAATGTTAGCATGCACCAGTGAGTAATTTGGCAGACAAAGTGCTATCCTGAGTACAGAACCAGGTGTTTAGAAGATGGTGTAGGTAGGGCAAGACGGGGAAACTGAATGTGAGGGGGGTGAGCTCCGCAGAGCTTAGCTTGGAGTGTCATGGACCATGAAGTTGGGTTACACGGGGGAATCGTAGATATCACAGGCAACTTTCACTTCCTTTTGTCTCTGCCGGGCAGGAAGTGAAAGGAAATTTCTCCAACAGAACATATAATAAGAGTTTTATAACTATTCTATACAAGAAAAAAAAAAGTTTGGGCTTTACGTAACTTTCTTTTTATAAAAAAAAAAAAAAGATAGATCTGTCACTTTCTCTGATCTCTATAGCACTGACCCCCGGAGGAGGTGCTGATTTTATTGGGCTTATCGTTTCCTTCTTTACCTCGTCTACGTCTAGGGGTTCCCGTGGTAGATGGCCCAAAGAAATGCAGAAACTGACACTGGATCCTCTCTTTGGGATATTGATTGAAAAGATAGATAACACAATTCCTCAATGAAGGGTAGAGGGTTACGAAGGAAGTTCAGGTACTTTTGGAACTGCAAAAATAGGAAGTCTCTCACTATAGAAATCCCAGAGAATTACCGTTTTCACAGCTGGATTCTCACAACCCCCGGATGGACCTCCTCTCACTAGGCCTAGCAGCCGGTAGGGTGTTGGGTAGAGCAAAGTCTCTGCCACAGACTTGGATGTAGAACACTTGAGCAAAGTCTCTGCCACAGATTAGGATGTAACCGAGGGACATAGACAAATTTAGAGAGCTATCATACGGTACCAGCATCTCTCAGCCGGTCTGGCGATACCGTATGAGTGTAGATCCATGTAGTGTCCTTCAACTGAGCCTCCAGGCTCCTTCAGAGAAACCAGCCTTGTGCATGGCCTTCTCCTGAAGAGTCCTCCCCTGGATGCTTCTCCAGGTCTTGGCCGAAAAGGTTCTCCTTGTACGAGAGGGCATCGGACCACCTTTGGATCCTCAGGCCTTGATATCCACTCGGGCCTGTCCCTGCAGTTGCTTGAAATTGCATGGATCCACACCCCAGGCCAGGAGGGCCATGGGGGCTGGTTAGGAGGACCAAGATCAAACAAACTGATCTTCTGGATCAGAACCCAGAAGCACGTGATGTCAGTACCATAAAGTGGTGTTGCCACCAAAAAATAAAAAATATTTTAAAATTCTTAAAAAGGAAAAAAAAAATTGGAAATTTTTATTTAATTTTTTTACTCCCCTCTAAATGCCTGTTGCTAGGGGGTCCCTCGTAGTCTGCCTTCTTCATTGCCCAGGCTGGTGACATCGCTTCCCCTCACGCCGCACAGTCATCTGGGACCTGTCACGTGTCCCAGATGACTGTGCGGCGTATCACGGCGCCCTGTGCCGCTCGCGCATGTCCAGTGGGTGCCCACAGTAAGAATGACGGTGCCACTGGGGGGGAGGCTTCATTCCCCCGCATCGCTGAACCCTGGGACAGGTAAGTGTCCGATTATTAAAAGTCAGCAGCTGCAGTATTTGTAGCTGCTGACTTTAAATGTTTTTTTTTTTTTTTTTTTTTTTTTTTAGGGGGCACCTCACTTTAAATACCACCTCCTAGAATGCACAGCAAGATGACACTCCCACTGGGCTGGTTCCGAGAAAAGAATGGCATTCAATGCGCCAAGCTAAACTGCGTTCTCATACTTGCCGGCGGTGACGGCGACGCCTGCGGCAAAGGAGGGACTGGCACCGAAACCATAATTTGTCAAAATTAGCCCTAAAACCAAACTATAGTTTCAGGAATATTAATTTTTAAAAACATATAGCGCATGCTCGTCAGGAGCCGGTGCTACATAACTATTGAGTAAAAACTATTTTTCTACATGCTGCGTAAAACCACTTGTTTTTACCTTTGTCTAGGCGGATTTTAAAGGGTTTATCACAAAACATCATTTAGCTGCTTTATAAATGTACGGTAACTGTTACTACAGAGAATTTGGAAAATGCTAACTTCAGGAAGTTTCTCGTCTGGGACAGATGGTTGTCATTACTTCTGCGTGACTGAAACCACCCACTTCCGTAATTGAGCTTTCCTATTGCAAAATACTCTGTTTAATAAAATCTGGGTTTAAGGTGAAACAGTTTGTTTTTTCAGATATACTGTAAATGTTTAATATGAGCAGCTTAGTTCATTCAGTTATTCATTTATTGTAATCTTATAAGTACATGATATGATTTTAAATTTAAAAAAAAAAAAAAAAAAAAATAGTTTCAATGTATACTTTGTAATTATATATGAATGGGCGCAGCCATGTTTACACATCCTTCATGAAGACTTTGCTTTCTTGACCCTTCAGCCCTGCATAGTTGTACAAGCCCCTCTCCTTTGCTGAAATTGCTTACTGCGATTCCACTGCACACTGTGAGAGGGGGGGGGGGGATTTACTAAAATTGGTGCACTCGGACTCTGGTGCAGCTGTGCATGGTAGCCAATTCATTTCTAACTCACTGTATCACTCGGCCCCACCCCCCGGCACGCCGCGTCATTGGATGTGATCGACAGCAGCGCGAGCCAATGGCTGCGCTGCTTTCAATCCATCCACACCAGCCAATCAATGGCCAGGCTGAGCGGAAAAGAGGATGTCTGAGGCGAGCGCGGGACTTTCGAGGGGTCAGGTAAGTAAAACGGGGGGGGGGGGGGGGGGCGCAGCACTGTCGGATGTTTTTTCAGCTTAATGCATAGAATGCATTAAGGTGAAAAAAATGTTTACTTTTACAACCCCTTTAACATTAAAAGTGAAAGTAAATCCCAAATTTTGGGTTGTCCACACAAAACAATAGAGGGGAAATATTCCAATGGGGGAAAGTTCTAGTGGCCGGGGGTCCCCGAAAGATTATTTTAATATGCAGGGATTTCCTCTCGCTTCCTGTTTTGATTATGGAACAGGAAGTGAAGGTAAATCTCCCCAATGGGGCACAGGTGGCAAAAAAAATTAACCAGCAGGGGTTATAACCTTCCCTTACTATATCTAAAATGGGGGGGGAAAAAAAAAAAAAAAAAAAAGCTTTGACTATAGTTCTAATTTGTAACAAAACAATGCACTGCCTCTGAAAAGTATTCACAGCTCTTCACTTTTTCCACATCTTTTTAAGTTTACAGCCTTATTCCAAAATGTATTAAATTCATTATTTTCCTCAAACTGTACACCATAACGACAACATGAAAGAAGTCCGAAATCTTTGCATCTTTGTAATTTTGTGAATACTTTCCAGATGCACTGTATGTGTTTGTACCTAAAATACACTATCGTTTTCCCAGTATAATGCCTCGTACACACGGTCAGACATTCCGACCACAAAATCTGGTGGTTTTTCCGATTGGATTTTGTCCGAAACTTGTGTTGCATACACACGGTCGCACATAGTTGTCGGGGAAAATCCGATCGTTCTGAATTGAAACACATACATCGCGACTATAAACGGGCCAATAGCTTTCGTCTTAGTTTAATCTGAGCATGCGTGGCACTTTGTCCGCCGGAATTTATGCGATCGGATTTTGTTGTCGGCAAATTTTCGATCCTGCTCTCAAACTTTGTGCGTCGGAAAAAGTCTGATGGAGCCCACACGCAATCGGATTTTCCGACAACGTAATCCGATCTGACTTTTTCCATCGGAATTTGTGTGCATGTGTCTGCAGGGCATAACGGGTTTTAGGATGACCCATTCCCCCCTCCCCCCCTTTTTTTTTTTTCTTTCTTTTTTTCTTTTTATTTTTTTTTTTTTCTTTTTTTTTTTCTTTTTTTCTTCTTTCTCTTTTCTTTTTTTTTTTTCTTTTTTTTCTTCTTTCTCCTTTTTTTTTTTTTTTTTTTTTTTTTCTTTTTCTCTTCTTTTTTTTTTTCTTTTTCTTTTTTTCTTTATTTTCTTCTGCCCCTGCTTTTATTGATGGGCTGTATAAACATGTCCAGCATCCACTATGTGTTGTGTTTTTTTTTTTTTTTTTTCGTAAGAACAGTGGTTGTCAACCTAGAGTAGGGGCCCATTTATGTCTTTGTGGTGTAAGGTACTTTAAAATGTGGGTGTGATTCACTATTTCAGTTTATTTGAAAGTGCTGGTGCCCTTGACTCCTTCTGCCAAGGTCCAGATTCTATAGATATGGCTGCGTGTTTTTTTTTTTTTTTTTTTTTTTAATCCGGTCTATAATAATTCCCATTGTGCTTTTCCTTACAGAATGTATGACAACATGTCCACGATGGTGTTTCTGAAGGAAGATAAGTTGGAGAAACTCACCCAAGATGAGATCATTTCGAAGACCAAGCAGGTGATCCAGGGCCTGGAGGCCTTGAAGAATGAGCACAACTCCATCCTGCAGAGCCTACTGGAAACCTTGAAGTGTCTGAAGAAAGATGACGAGAGTAACTTGGTGGAGGAGAAGTCCATCATGATCCGAAAGTCTTTGGAAATGCTGGAGCTGGGTCTGAGCGAAGCACAGGTACTGCTTAGAAACTATTTCTTGGAGACTTGTTAGGTTTAGTGTTGCCTTTGGCAGTAAGAATGTAACCCCCTCGCTACCTACTGAAAATTAAAGTGGTTGTAAACCCTTACAGCCAACTTTGACCTACAGGTAAGCCTAGATTAAGGCTTACCTGTAGGTCTAAGAAATATCTCCTAAACCTACACGGTTTAGGAGTTATTTACCGAAAGACAGGCACTGAGCGCCGCTGTCAACGGCGATATGCCACGAGTGGTGGCTCCCGTGCGCATGCGCGGGAGTGACGTCACCGCGGCTTCGCTGAATGACAGCGGCGGAGCAGCGAGACCCACCAATAAGATGGACGCTCGGAACTACAGGGGACAGCGGTGACTTCGCTGGCTCCTGTGTCAGGTAAGTGACACATAATGGGCTAGTATGCCATGCATAGTAGTCCATTATGCTTTACCTTTGCAGGGAAACAAAGAGGAAGTAAACTCATCAGGGTTTACTTCCTCTTTTTAAATCCATGATCTTTACAAATGGTTCCAGTTTTGACTGTGGAGAGATTAGTGAGCTGTAATGTGATGATGTATATTGTGCAATTATTTATTTATTTTTGTCTGCATGATTGGGATGCTCTTGAGGCTGCAGGAAGAGCCTAGTAGCATGCCTCCTCCTCTATATAGGGCAACTCCAGTCAACTTGCTTACTTTGCTATATGTTAATTGTTACTCTTAATCATTCTGGAGGTTGTAGTTAAGTTTGCGCTGGCATGCCTTTATGTGCCTGTTGTACAGAATATAAAATTTCTTTGCATTTTGCTATCTTTTTACTGGATAGCTGGGCTGTCTCCGTGCTCAAATAAGAATGTGATGTGCTCAATGCAAATGGTGACTTGTATAGTTGGTAAGGTTGAATAAAGACACCAGTCCATCCAGTTCAACCTGAGTGAGTTTCTACAATTGTCCCTATCCCTATACATTGCACACTCACATCGGTCCCTACCCTCAAGGAGCCCACAATCCAAGGTCCCCATTCATATTCTAGGGGCCAATTTTGGACAGAAGCCAATTAACCTACCTGCATGTCTTTGGAGTGTGGGAGGAAACCGGAGTACCCGGAGGAAACCCACGCAGGCACAGGGAGAACAAGCAAACTCCAGGCATGTAGTGTTGTGGTTGGGATTCGAAAAAAAGCGACCCTTTTTACTGCTAGGTGAAAGTGCTAACCACTACACCACTGTGCAGAACTAAACGCTCCCATCCTTTGCAGTCATAAAACAAAAATCTACATTGCTATTCCTGCTGGATGGTTGTGGTTGTTCAAAAATGAGCTTTTATTCTTTATTTATTTTTAATTTTTTTCTTACCTGAATTTTTTTATGCAGTGACAAGATATAAGCCCACTGTTTGGCAGAAATGTTAAAGAGGGGATTCCACCTACGAAAAAATTATTTAACAGCTACAAATACTGCAGCTGCTGACTTTTAATAAATGGACACTTACCTGTCCCAGGGTCCAGCGATGTCGGAAGCTGAGCAATTGCACGGTTCTCGGCTGCTACCGCTGCCATTCTCATTGAGGGAATCGGGAAGTGAAGCGTTACGGGTTCACTTCCCGGTTCCCTACGGCGCATGCGCGAGTCGCGTTGCGCATCGTGAGTGGTCCCCCGCTATATCCTGGAACCTGTGTTTCCAAGGAGACAGCGGGGGGGGGTGCGGGAAGGGGCATGACTCCAGCGGGAGTCTATTCCCGGAAGTGGGTGCAGATACCTGTATTTTATATAGGTATCTGCACCCCCTCCAATTGTGGCACCGGAGGGGGGGGAATCCGATGAGCAGAAGTTCCACTTTTGGATGGAACTCCACTTTAAGCAATTTCCTAAAGTCACTTTTATAGTTTTCCTGCACTTAAAAATTCCCTGAATTTGCCTTCCCTCTAAATTCTATATTCATTTGCCCACTACTCGCTATGAGTTGCTGCTCTTTGTTCATTACTCTTTGCTGTAAACAAACCTGATGGTGCCCCAAGTATTTTTGTTGACATGGTGTAGAAAGGTCTTTCCCTTTCCACAACCCACCATTTTTATATCTGTGCATTGCCTGTTCCGGCTTCAGTATACAAAAGGAAAAAAAAATCTGCCTTTGTACCCAACTTTAGCCACAGGGTTCTATACAGGTCCAAGGGCCATGGTACTATCACTTGGGGTGACCATGTTCCTGAAGAATCCCTTGTGAAATGTGCCCACCAGTAGGGCAAAAGGCTTGAAGGAACTTGTTCCTATCTCATGTGGAAAGAACCGCAAGATGCTCTGGTAAGTTAGGGCCTAAGCCCCTTTCCAGGGTACCAGTGCACCAGTTCCTTTAGTGGAGAATTTTGGCTTGATGGGGACTGTGCCACTTTGTTTTATAGGAAGACTGTCTGCCACGTTAGAGCATTGGATTGCAAAGTATGCAAGCAAGCTCACTTTTCCACTCCTCTAGAGTCCATTTCTAATTAAAATTCACTCAATTTGCTGAAATCTCTCCCAAGCTAAGAGGGATACAGTTTCTGTCCTCCTTGATGCAGTTTGCCTATCTTGCCCTGACAACCTGTGTTGACCCAGTCAAAGGTCACCAGTCTGGGTTCTTTAAAGATGGCTAGGCTCACTCCCTTTTGGGTCTTTTACAGTGGCTGTTTTTTTTGCCTTTAAAAATCTAAGGCCACTCTTTCTGTGTTTTGGAAGCTTCCAGGATAAGCTTTCTTGGGTGCGAAGGATATTTTGGCAAAGGCGTTGGTCTCCAGAGCTTCCCTGTAAAACTTGTCCTGCTGGGATGCCTTTTGAAGGATAATGCCTCGTTGATGATTCCTTGGACACTTGCTTCGAGGAAGTCACAGGAGGCAAAGCCTCCTACAGGAAAGTCTTGGATCCTGGGGCAAAGAGTTATTTTCTTTTCCTCTGGCGTTTGTGTTCCAGGTCAAGCCCAGCTAACAATTCTGTCACACGACCTGGACACCTAAGCCCACCAAGTCTAGGAACAAGCCTTCCACGCAATGGGTGGTATGGGGGATTAGACTCCTTCCTTCACCAAGGTGTTGGCTCTCGTTTTATCTCTGCTACTCTCTTGAGGTATCTGTAATAGAATACTTAGATAACCTCCACCTTTAGGAACAATCTGTCTAGGCCTTGTCAGCCCTGTTTACTCTGTGATATCAGTTCAACGCTGGTTTCCTCCACTAGGGCTCTTTCCTCGCCTGCTTTAAGGCTAGGTTCAATGTGTAACCTGTTCTAGCTCCTGCAGCCTCTCCCCGTGCTCCCGCCTCAGTGTGACAGCGGGCGAGCAATCTTCTCCTTGCACCCGCTGTAAGAATTCAAAAGCCGGACCTCTTCGCAGGGCTCTGCTCACACGGCCTTGTCAGTCATTCAGTTTTCTGTGAATAAATATACTGCAACTACCATCAGCCACCATGGTTGATGGCTTGTTATTCTGAATAAACTGCTAGGGTGCTGATGCTCGCCCTTTTATCGTCCATTCACAAGCCCTGCAGCTTTGTAACTGACAGCCCGTACAGGCTGAAAGCTGCAGAAGCCAAGGGTGCAATGCTTTGCAGGCTCCTGCAGGAAAATATAATAATCTATCCCAGGAGATTTTTCTTCACGGTTTTGATGTTGTACATGCTGTGCAAGTTTTCACCATTGGATCTACTCTTTTTTTATTTCCTGAGGATCCCCATAGGAAACATTCTGACTCTCATTTCCATGATTGCCAGGTGAATTAGACATGCCATTATCCAAGCCTACAGTCTAAAGGAAAAGGCTCCTCCCATTCTTTTAAGACACACTGTACCAGATTGGGCAGTGCTTTTATGGGCTTTTCAGCATTGGGCATCATTTTCCCAGATCTGCAAGGCTACCCACCTGGTTTTATGCTCACCCATTTATGTTTTAATGGGTAGAAATTCAAGCCTCTTCTGGTGCCACTTTTGGGGTGTAAGGTGCTTCTGGTGCCACTTTTGGGGTGTAAGGTGCTTCTGGTGCCACTTTTGGGGTGTAAGGTGCTTCTGGTGCCACTTTTGGGGTGTAAGGTGCTTCTGGTGCCACTTTTGGGGTGTAAGGTACTTCTGGCTTCTGTCTCAGTTTCAAGCCCTCGTGGCTCATTTTTTTTTTTTTTTTTGGCCTGTTATGGTTTGTTGCTGTGTTGCCCACCATTCCATTGCTTTTGGACATCCTGATCATCTACGTCTAAAACCTGTAATGTACGATTTAAGAAAACTGGATTTCTTACTTGCCTGTAAAATCATTTTCTTTAAGTACATTACAGTACTTGGGTCCATACACTCACTATATGATTAATTTGTTGTTACTTGCTACTAAACTGAGGCTTGCCTATAGGGGGGAGAGGATTGCAGCATCCAGTCACCTTAAGGTAGCCTCATAAGCCATTTGTCTAAGACTTAGATCCTGTGTCCTGTAATGTACAACCTGAAAAAGGTAAGGCAAAGTTCCAGATTTTGTAACACCTTCAAACTGGAGCTAAAGGTGGCTTTAAAAGGTTACTAAACCCAGCATCCTGCATTCACTATATCTGGTCTCCCACAGTACAGAGAACATGGAAATGCGATTTATTTTAGTAAGTATAAACTTCCTTTTCTAATCAGCAGTAGATGGCAGTCTTGTGACTTCTATCAGTGTCTAGTTTTAAGCTTGTTGAAGGAGATTTCACTCTGCTCTGACTGTCCTATGAGGCTGCAGGACCCCTGACCCTCTGTCTGGACAGTGCTGATTAGCCCTGTGCTGATCACATGCACTCTCCCAGAAATGGAAAAAAAAAACTCTAGCAATACATACCAAACTGAGCATGTGCAGAGTGTCTCCTAGGGCTCTGTTCTATCAGCAGATGGATTGAGGATGGTAAAAGGGGAGGATCAGAAAATAAACGGATCAAACAACCTTTTTACACAATGCAGAGGATTAACCCCTTACTTATGCTTTGCTGCATATACAGACTAAATTTACTGTTGTGGGCTTAGTAACACTTTAAAGGGGTTGTAAACCCTTGTGTTTTTTTTCACCTTAATGCATCCTATGCATTAGAGTGAAAAAACTTCTGACACTGACCAGCCCCCCATTTTACGCACCTGAGCCCGTTCGTTCCCACAGCGGAGACGCGCTCTACCTCTCTGCCCGTTGTCTCAGCTCTTGGTTGGATAGTATGATCGCAGCGCAGCCATTGGCTCCTGCTACTGTCAATTAAATCCAATGATCCGGGGGGCGCGGGGCAGAGTCCTGCTTTCTGTGTGAATACACGCAGAAGCGCGACTCAGACACCCATGCGGGCACGCTGCAACGTGGACACCCGAAGAGGAGGATCAGAACCACTCTGCGAAACTAACTGCACAGTGGAGGTAAGTATGATATCTTTGTGTTTGTGTTTTTTTTTTTTTTTTTTTTTTTAAAGGGTTTGCAACCCTGTTTTAAGGTCTTGTATATACTTACATTGATTAGTAACATACATTAAAGTGCTTACTACTTTAACATGCATTTCTTAATGTGATTTTTGTTGCTAAAGTGATGGGACTTTGCAAATGCTCTTGTGTTGCTTTTTTTTTTTTATTTGTTTTAAAGTGGAAATGATGATGTGTTTTTTTTTTTTTTTTTTTTTTTAATTTATTTTTTTAGTCAGCAGCTACAAATACTGCAGCTGCTGACTTTTAAAATATGGACAATTACCCGCCCAGCGCGCCCGAGATGTCGGCACCCAAAGCCGATGTCTCGATCGTCTCTCGGGTGCTGCCGCCGCCATCTTAGGTTTGGGAATCAGGAAGTGGAGCCTTGCGGCTTCACTTCCCGGTTCCCTACTGCACATGCGCGAGTCGCACTGCGCAATAAGGATGGTCCCCGCTGTCTCTGGGATCAGTGTGTTTCCCAGCAGACAGCGGGGGACCCGCAGGAAGTGGCGTAAATATCTGCAGATTCTGCGGATTTCTATGGCAGAAGGTATCTGCACCCCCCCTCCCCCCTGAAAGGTGCCAATTGTGGCGCCGGAGGAGGGGGAGGGGTTCCAATGAATGGGAGTTCCACTTTAGGGTGGAGCTCCGCTTTAAATTTGAAGCGTGGTCAGGTGTTGGGGTGGTATCTAATGTTGTGTTTTTTTTTTTTTTTTGGTAGCTCAGTAGTGCCCAAGCTCATCAGTTTTTCGGCTCACTACAGCTCCTGCTCAGCAGTACCCCTCAGGCTCAGTAGTACATTTATCCCACAGGAGTAACCCCCCCCCCACCATGGCTGCGATCTTTGTGGGGTTCCCCCCCCTTTTTTTACACCACATAAGCAAATGAAATATGTCTGCCCATGTATTGCCATCTAAAGGCCTAAGTATGGCACATTAAATATTTAGTCTGTTCCCTGTAAGAAGTGATCACTATGTGGATTGCACTTCAGACAGCAAAGCAAGTCTAAATGAGGCCATAAACTACGTTGGGGCCTTGAGATGCAGCACAGCACAATAAAAGCAACATGGGGTATACATTTTGAAGCAGACCCCAGAAGCCAAACTCGCCTGTGCACAGGATTGCAAGTTAAAGGGGTTGTAAAGGTAAATGTTTTTGCACCTTAATGCATTCTATGCATTAAGGTGAAAAAACATCTCGCACTGCCGGCGCCCCCAGCCCCCCCCCCCCCTGTTTTACTTACCTGACCCCTCGAAAGTCCCGCGCTCGCCCCCGCCGTCCTCTTCACCGCTCAGCCTGGCCGCTGATCGGCTGGAGTGGATGGATTGAAAGCAGCGCAGCCATTGGCTCGCGCTGCTGTCAATCACATCCAATGACGCAGAGCGCCGGGGCGGGGCCGTGTGATACAGCAAGCGGCGAGCGGGGGGGGGAGCGCGCCCGCAGGTGCTTCTCACCATGCGAGGAAGCTCGCATGCACGTGAGAAGTACTTGCATGGGGGGGGAGCGGTGACAGCCGCCGAGGGACCCCAGAAGAGCAGGTTCGGGGCCACTCTGTGCAAAACGAGCTGCACAGCGGAGGTAAGTATAACATGTTTTTTTTTTATTTTTTGTTTTTTACTTTACAATCCCTTTAACCATTTTTAACCATTTTTCCCATTTTTTTTTTTTTTTTTTCTATTTTTACTTTACAATCCCTATAACCACTCACAATTTGAAAGGGAGAAAACCAAAATTGTGCTTTGTAATTTTTCTTGTAGGTTATGATGGCCTTATCGAACCACTTGAATGCCGTGGAGTCGGAGAAGCAGAAGCTGAGGGCTCAAGTGAGGAGGCTGTGCCAGGAGAACCAGTGGTTGAGGGATGAGTTGGCCAACACACAGCAGAAACTGCAGAGGAGTGAACAGTCTGTGGCCCAACTGGAGGAGGAGAAGAAACATCTAGAGTTTATGAATCAGCTGAAAAAATACGATGATGACATTTCTCCATCGGTGTGTGGCTTTTCCTTTTTCCATTCTGACTAAAAGTCATGATTTTCCTAAAAATGCTGTAAAAGTTTACATATGGATTTTTTCTTTTCTTCCTTTTTTTTTTTTTTACAGTAACTAGTTGCCATAGGCCCAGTACAGGCAGCCCCAGCCGTCTCTCTAAGTCGGTAGTCTGATGAATGATATGTACAAACATACAGTTAAAATACATATTGATCTTTCTGCAATCAAAAGATTTTTTTAGTTCGGTCAGTCTGGTGATTTAAATATAATTGCCAGTCAGAATAGCCAGGTTCCTTACCTCCACTGCAATCAAAGGGATTGTACATTGTTATTTAAAAAAAAAAAAAATGTTATACTTGCCTCCACTGTGCAGCTCGTTTTGCACAGAGTGGCCCCGAACCTGCTCTTCTGGGGTCCCTCTGCGGCTCTCTGCTTCTTCCCGCGGGTACTTATCACGTTCATGCGAGCTCGCTCGCATGGTGAGAAGCACCTGCAGGCGCACTCCCGTGATACAGCCGGTGGCTATAGCTGCTCGCTGTATCACACGGCCCCGCCTCCCTGCACACCGCGTCATTGGCTAGAGTGGATGGATTGTCAATCACATCCTATCAGCGGCCAGGCTGAGTGGCGAAGAGGGACGGCGGGGGCGAGCGCCGGACTTTCGAGGGGTGAGGAAAGTAAAACGGGGGGGGGGGGGGGGGGGGGGGCTGGGGGTGCCGGCACTGTGAGATGTTTTTTCACCTTAATGCATAGAATGCATTAAGGTGAAAAACCATTTACCTTTACAACCCCTTTAAGGGGTACAGCTTGCGCTTAAGATAGGGGGTCTGCAAACTTTTCAGTATGAGGGCCACATACTTTTACAAATGTTCCCAGGCCAATAAATACATGAAAAATGTATGTTTTACTTGAAGTTTTTTTGTAATCAGCATGACATGGTTCAGAATAAAAAAGCTTCAGTAAAACCGAGCAAAGAAATCCCATAAAAACTTGAGACAATAATATATAGTGCAGGGGGTCTTCAAACTCTGGCTCTGCCAATGGGGTTCCAATAAATGACTACTGGTGATCCTAGAGCATGGGTCTTCAAACTCTGGCCCTCCAGTTGTTCAGAAACTACAATTCCCATAATGCCTCGTCATGTCTGTGAATGTCAGAGTTTTACAATGCCTTATGGGATGCGTAGTTCCTCAACAGCTGGAGGGCTGTAATTTTGAGCATCCCTGATCTAGTGGAACAAGAATTCTACCTGCACTAGGGCCGAAATAACTAATTGATTAATTGACAACTAATTGATTATGAAATGAATCGATTACTATTTTCATAATCAAATAATCGGCCACTAACATAATGGAGTTTAAAAAATAAATAAAAAATTAGCCCTTTATAGTACAAAAAAGCTCAAATAATCACTACTGTAACCATGCTTTTTTCAGCTGCTGTGTATTTGGAAAGGATCAGGGACTTTTTTTTTTTTTTATGCAAAATTGTGCTTTTTTGGTTCACAATACTTCAATTGAGAAGCTGCAGAAAAGCATGCAATGAGTTTTTTGCAGCAATTTGTGTTTTTTAATCTGCCCAACAACAATTTGGCAAAAAAAATGCAAACACGCAATTTGCAGCAAAATCACGTGCGCAAAAATGAAAACACAGAGCAAAAACTGATCAAAAGCAAACTGCATAGGTGTGTATCGAGCCATATGCTGGCCATACACGGATCAATTTTCAGATGAGAATATTCATACGAAAAAAATCTTTGTACATTCGCTGAATGAATGTTTTGAAATTTTGACTTTATTTTTAACATTCTGTTTTTAAAATGAATGTAACTTCTGAACAAAAACTACATACGCTGTCTGAAAATTCCTTTGACTAAGAAGTGTTCTATTATTTCTAAATGTTCCCGTCACTGTGGTTATAAAAGAACCTCGATTTGACCCCACTAACTATTCGAAAATTGAACGAACATTCTTAAAAATTACTTTTGTTTTTATTTTTATTTTTTTGAAGGACGACTTTGTTTTTGTATGGCCAGCATATAATGTATTACAGTTCTGTTTGAAAATCGCAAAACAGTAATTTGGTCTCTGAGTCTGATATTTACCAGATTCACCCTTACAGTGTATATGTCCAAAATAGTTGTTAGTTGCAGCCCTAACCTGTACCTTTCCGACCCTGCTGCAAGTATGTAAAGTAAGGTTGGACCCAAACTGACCTTTTCCTGGAAAGTGAAATCGCCTGACCATTTCTTATTTTTCTTAATTGGCTCAGATGTGTTGAGTTCCCAGGTCTGCCTTACTGCTGTGGTCATAATGAGGGTTTTCCCCCCCGTGTGTGTGTGTGTGTGTGTATAGGGAGAGGGAGGGAGGGGGAGGGAGGGGGAGGGAGGGGGAGGGAGGGGGAGGGAGAGAGGGGGGGGGGAGGGAGAGAGGAGGAGGGGGGGGGAGGGAGAGAGGAGGAGGGGGGGGAGGGAGAGAGGAGGAGGGGGGGGGAGGGAGAGAGGAGGAGGGGGGGGGAGGGAGAGAGGAGGAGGGGGGGGGAGGGAGAGAGGAGGAGGGGGGGGAGGGAGAGAGGGGGGGGAGGGAGAGAGGGGGGGAGAGATATGGAGAGAGAGAGAGATATGGAGAGAGAGAGAGATATGGAGAGAGAGAGAGATATGGAGAGAGAGAGAGATATGGAGAGAGAGAGAGATATGGAGAGAGAGAGAGATATGGAGAGAGAGAGAGATATGGAGAGAGCTAGAGAGAGAGAGAGATATGGAGAGAGCTAGAGAGAGAGAGAGATATGGAGAGAGCTAGAGAGAGAGAGATATGGAGAGAGCTAGAGAGAGAGAGAGAGATATGGAGAGAGCTAGAGAGAGAGAGAGAGATATGGAGAGAGCTAGAGAGAGAGAGAGAGATATGGAGAGAGCTAGAGAGAGAGAGAGAGATATGGAGAGAGCTAGAGAGAGAGATATGGAGAGAGCTAGAGAGAGAGAGATATGGAGAGAGCTAGAGAGAGAGAGATATGGAGAGAGCTAGAGAGAGAGAGAGATATGGAGAGAGCTAGAGAGAGAGAGAGATATGGAGAGAGAGAGAGATATGGAGAGAGAGAGAGATATGGAGAGAGAGAGAGATATGGAGAGAGAGAGAGATATGGAGAGAGAGAGAGATATGGAGAGAGAGAGAGATATGGAGAGAGAGAGAGATATGGAGAGAGAGAGAGATATGGAGAGAGAGAGAGATATGGAGAGAGAGAGAGATATGGAGAGAGCTAGAGAGAGAGAGAGAGATATGGAGAGAGCTAGAGAGAGAGAGAGAGATATGGAGAGAGCTAGAGAGAGAGAGATATGGAGAGAGCTAGAGAGAGAGAGAGATATGGAGAGAGCTAGAGAGAGAGAGAGATATGGAGAGAGCTAGAGAGAGAGAGAGATATGGAGAGAGCTAGAGAGAGAGAGATATGGAGAGAGCTAGAGAGAGAGAGAGAGAGATATGGAGAGAGCTAGAGAGAGAGAGAGAGAGATATGGAGAGAGCTAGAGAGAGAGAGAGATATGGAGAGAGCTAGAGAGAGAGAGATATGGAGAGAGCTAGAGAGAGAGAGATATGGAGAGAGATGGAGAGAGCTGGAGAGAGAGAGATGGAGAGAGATGGAGAGAGCTAGAGAGAGAGAGATGGAGAGAGATGGATATATATAAAAATTATAGAGACCACTTTTCAGTTTTTGATTTGCTATAAAAAGTTTAAAATATCCAATAGATTTCGTTCCACTTGTTGGTGATTTTTCACAAAAAATAAACATTTTATGTCTTTATGTTTGAAGCCTGAAATGTGGCAAAAGGTTGAAAAGTTCAAGGGGGCCGAATACTTTCGCAAGGCTGTGTGTATGTATATGTGTGTGTATATATGTGTGTGTGTGTGTGTGTGTGTGTGTGTATATATATATATATATATATATATATATATATATATATATATATATATATATTTCATATATTCTAATCTATCTCTAGATGGAGAGATCAAAACATTCTTTATCAGTTGAACTTAAATATATTAAATATAATATATATATATATATATATATATATATATATATATATATATATATATATATATATATATTATATTTAATATATTTAATATATTTAAGTTCAACTGATAAAGAATGTTTTGATCTCTCCATCTAGAGATAGATTAGAATATATGAAAATATATATATATATATATATATATATATATATATATTCTAATCTATCTCTAGATGGAGAGATCAAAACATTCTTTATCAGTTGAACTTAAGTATAAACATTGTAACAATTTGTCTGTGAATGAGGAAAGTTTTTAATCAAACATTTTTACTTAGAACCCCCCAAACATTCTATATATTTTTTTTTTTTTTTAGTAGACGCCCTAGAGAATAAAATAGTGGTTGTTGCAATATTTTATGTCACACTGTATTTGCACAGCGGTCTTTGAAATGCAAGTTTTGTTTTTTTTATTTAAAAAAAAAAAAAAACCTAACCAGTAAAGTTAGCTAGCAAGTTGGCCCGTTTTTGTTTGTATAATGTGAAAGATTTTATGTCCCGAGAATTGTCATTTTGGCCAGAATCTTACAGCTCTAGTAGCCAGTGAAGTTTGTTCTCCTGCATGCATGGCCTCAGTGAGGACTCATTGGGTAAGGTTGGCACCCATGGAAGCCTATACATGTTAGACACACATGTCAGCAGTGATGGCTCCCGTGCTTCTTTTCTGGCAAAATTTTTAAAATCTTCTCTAGATAGGTGATCATTACAGATCTGAATATATAGGCTTTGTGTCACACCCTCCACTTTGCCTTTCCTCTCCTCAGATTGTATAGATTTTGTGTCTGTTTTGAGGATTTCACCTCCCTAGAGATGGTATAGAATCTGTGAATTGTGTCCACTCCCTTTCCTAGAAAGGAAACTGTTATCCTGGCCGTAAATATAGTGAAACATTTACAGGGTAAATTGTAAAGCAAATTTAATGACGGAAATTGCATGTATTTATACAATGCTTTTATTTATAGCATCGCAAATGGCTTCCAATTTTAAACTAATTGACTTTACAGGATGGATGGCTAGACACAGGGCGCATGGTTTTATTGCACTATGTTTATATGTTGGATTAAAATATTAGCAAAGCATCCTTATTTAGTATTCACTCATTCACTGGTGGGCTGCCTTGGGCAGAGCTGCTAAATACACAGACAAGGCCAATTGTTTCATTTCAATAGAGGGGGCTTTTGGGACTTTAAATGAGATGCATGGTAACATGCATCTCCATCCCTGTTCAAGTACATAGAGAAAAAAATGAGGTGTCTATATTGTAGCTAATCAAAGGAGTCAAAGTAAAGCATGGACACGTATTTATTTGTTTTGCCATGATTGAGTGGGTACATGGCAGACAATACATGCAATAATGGAACATAATATAACAAATCATTTATCCAAAAACATTTACATGTTAAAAAATATGAATATAATATACAATAGTATTGGCCTCAATAATAAAAATCATTGTAATATAACAGTTTTATAATCCACTGCATTGCCTGAATCCAAAGACCATGTGGGTATGTATACATTGCATCTAGGTTAGTCCCGACGTGTTTAATGGGATCTTTCCAATCATCAGGGGCGGATGCATGATACCTCTATAAAAAGAGGTGAATATATCAACATCAACCATTCGTAGACAAGAAATGAACATACAGGGAGGATAAGGTGGTCATCCCTGTAAAACTTGCATATCTGCTTAGTGTGAAACAGACACACTGCCAGGGTGCTAGGGCCGAAAGGAATGCCTGTTCCGGAAGCTGTGGTGGTAGGGTCCAACAGAAACACAGGGAACATGAGTATGGATGTAACCCAGAATGTCTGGAACAATGCAACAAAGGGGCTCCATTCATTTCACACCAACCCACTGCATTGGTTTGCCTTGAGAAAAAAAAAAGTAGAGCAGGTTGCATTTTAATGCAGTGCAGCGCGTTGGAAGGTTCAAAAATGCAGCGCAACGTGCTGCAATGCATAAGGTTGCTGTGCTGCAATAAAAAAAATGTGTTGGCGGGTGCAGCTTTTTCTTGAATTTAAAGTGGAAGTAAACCCATCGATTTAAACAGTTAAAAAAAGAGGCATGCCGGGGAATGCTAACTGCACATTGGCTGTGCTCTCAGCCAAACTATCAAACCATCCAATGGCTGGTGTCCTAACGAATCACATGTGCAGCTCCATAGCAGTTGAAGATTAAACAGAGGCAAAGATGGCAGCTTCCTTGGCTGAAAACGATAGGGGAGTTTATTTCCACTTTAAGTGAATGCGCTGCCCTAAATTGACCTCAGCACTTGTTCCTGTTTGTATATAAAAGTATAACTGTAAGAGGCAATGTTACCTACCTTTCTGGTAGCCCATTTGCCCTCTTGATGGCTCCATTATGCAGTTATTCTTCCACATGTCAATGCTATCCAAAGGATTCATATATTTCTCAGGGCAAGACAAGTCCTGCCATTGACATGTGAATTTGAGCAATACACTTATGTATTCTCTACGATGGAAGAGAGTTTAAAGGGTTAATCCACCTAAAACGGCCATATCCGTTTAGAGTAGATGCTGGGGAAAGTAAATGCTAAAGGTTTCTTATATTTCTGGGACTGTAGTAATGATATTCATGCGCTTGAGTTCCTAGATCCTGTCCACCTGCCGTGGCCATTATAGGGGGCTCTTTCTCCTGGCAGCTTTTTTTAAAAAGAATTTTAAAATATTGTATATGCTTTTAATTCATATATTCACAACCCCACTGTGTTTTTGGTATCCTTTGGTGGCTATACTTGCCTTTACTGCCACCCTAAAATAAACTTGACAGTTTGAGCAGCATGTGACACCCTGAATAGCTAGTCACCAGTTCCCCAGTGCTGTCTTATGGGGGCACGCTGTTGTGTGTGCAATCATTGGCTTTGTTGTGTATTTTGAATATTTATACATTGGGTACTTTGTATGTATGTGTGATAATGAGGAGAGATGTTAGATTTGACTGGTGGAATTCATAGTATCACTATTTTTTTCCAGGATGATAAGGACAGTGATTCATCTAAGGAGCCTCTTGATGACCTCTTCCCTAATGATGACGATGACCAAGGACCAGGAAGTAAGTGTGCTGTTGAGTTCTAATTCTTCCTGGAACAAATGCAGCAACTTGGTATTTTATTACTTTTCTAAACTTCACTCAATAAGACCAGATAGGAAATGAGATAAAATTCTAGAAACTATGAACACTGAGGAAAATGGGAATACTTTAGGAACATATTAAATAAAGGTATTGGCCAATGCAGTCCGAAGGCCAACAAATATAAGAAAACTAAGGTTAATCCTGGGTGGTTAAACATTAATGTAAACGGGCATATAAAAGAGGAAAATTTTTTAATTATATATATATATATATATATATATATATATATATTGTAATTTTTTTTTTTTTTTTATATATATTATTTACCAAGGGGTCATTGTCGGCATTCTAACACTACATGGAATACAATAACATTAATCAGGGCAGCTAAAATTGACCATGAGAAAGACATAGCAGAGGAGAGTAAGGAAGTGAAGTCAGAGCAAGCATATTGGACAAGTAAAGGATCATCGGGGGAAGTTGGTTACTACTGAGAAGAAGGCGGCAACTGTACCAAATGCATTCTTCTCAGTTTTTACAAAGGAAATGGAGGGGTATAGTAATAGACTGTATCGTTAGTAACACATCACTGAATGTACCCCTGTGGTTAACAGAAGCCAGTGTCTGAAAAAGACTTAGAAAAACAACTCAAATCACCAAGACCATACAAACCTAAGCAGGGCATTAAAGCGGAGTTCCGCCTTGGGGGGCAAAACACAAAATCAGCAGCTACAAATACTGTAGCTGCTGACTTTTTACTATAGGGATACTCGCCTGTCCAGGGAGCATGCAATGTCGGCACCCCAGCTGATCTTCCGCTCGACTGTCGGGTGCATCCGCTGCCATTTCAGGTAAGGGAACTCTGCAGTGAAGCCTTTCGGCTTCACGCCTGGTTCCTTACTGCGCATGCGTGAAGCGTGCTGCGCTTCCTGATTGGCCCGGCGGCGGAAGTGGGGGAAGTGTCAAAAACTGGGCCCCCTCCCCCTGAAAGGTGACAAATGTGACACTGGAGGGGAAGCAATTAAGCTGAAGTTTCACTTTTGTGTGGGACTCCGCTTTAACTTCACAACAGGATGTAGAAACTTTAAAAGGGTACCTCCTATACGTGAAAGGGGGTGAGCAATTACATGACAAGTAATTCATTTGGGGGCTAAAAATATAAATGCAGGGGGGGGGGACCTTTTGGGGAATCCATAATGGAAAAAGGCTCAGCAATAGTATCCATTGCTAAGCTGCAGTAAGCAGAATACAAGCATCATTAAAAGGGGTATTTGCTTAAGAGAAAAGTATAATTTTCTACTTTACAAAACTCTGGTCTGGCCACATCTGGAGTATGCTGTCCAGTTCTGGTCACCAGTCCTCAGGAAGGATGTGCTGGAACTATCCAGAGAAGGGCAACAAAACAAATAAGGGTGCAGGAGGACTTCATTCAGTTAAGAGGAATAACTACAAACATTAAACCTATTCTCCCGGGGAAGAGATGCCTAAGAGATGTGATGGCGATCTACAAATATCTCAAAGGTGATTGTAGTGTAGGGAAAAAGCTATTCTGTTTCAGGGAGCTTAAAGCGGAGTTCCACCCATATAGAAATTAGCAGCTACAAAAAGTATAGCTGCTGACTTTTATTAATCAGACACTCACCTGTCCCACGGTCCAGCGATGTGGACGAATGAAGCCCCACTCCTCTCCCCCTCCTCTCTGTGGCGCCGGCATTGTCACTGTGGGCGCCCGGCTTTGGCTTTACGCGCGAGAGAGCAGCCCTCCTTCTAAACCGTATTAGGCCACATGCCCTCAACATTGGGAGGGTACTTTGGGGTAGCCCCCCAAAGCACCTTGTTCTCATGTTGATGGGGAGAAGGGCCTCATCCCCACAACCCTTGCCCGGTGGTTGTGGGGGTCTGCGGGCAGGGGGCTTATTGGAATCTGGAAGCCCCCTTTAACAAGGGGACCCCCAGATTCCACCCCCTCATGTGAATTAGTAATGGGGTACAAATGTTACCCCTACCATTTCAAAAAAAGTGTCAAATGTTAAAAAAGATGGCGATTTTTGACAATTCCTTTTATTAATGTCTTCTTTCCCCGCTGCTTCCATCTTCATCTGGTTTTCCTTCGGTGTTCTTCTTCCCCCATCTTGTTTTTCCCCCGCTTCTTCCTCTGGTCTTCTCGTCTAGCATCTTACTCCCTGCTTTGTCCTCCGGACAATCCGCCTCAATGGAAGTCTCCCTCTGTGTGATGCTTCTGTTCAGGTGACGGCTCTTGTATTATCCATTTACATAAACGTAATATAAGAGCTGTCACAACAACAAAAGCGCAACACAGCGGGAGACTCCCACTGAAGTGGATCGTCCAGAGGACGAAGCGAGGAAGATGGTGGATGAGAAGAGCAGAGGAAGAAGTGGGGGAAGAACACCGAAGGAGGATCAGAAGAAGACATTAATAAAGGAATTGTCAAAAACCGTCTCTTGTCGTGTTTTTTTTTTTTTTTTTTTTTTTTTTTTTTTGTGAAATGGTAGGTGTACTGAATATAAAGGGAGAGTCTATTCAAAATTAGTAATACATGTTTTGGTAGAACCTGGCAGTTTTTTTTTATTTTATTTTTTTATTACCCACTCCCTTTAATGGTGAGGCCTACCCACTTGAGCCCGCAGTTCCTACCAGCCTGCCATTTGCCAATTTGGATTGCCATCATTTACTTGTTTGCTTTTTCATTGTTCGATTGGGAAGGCATCGAGAGCATAGAGGGTCCTTCTGCAGTAAGAGGAGCAAGACTTTAGGCAGGATCAGAATCTGGGATTCCCAAAGTAATGCGACAATGGCTGATTTAACCCGTAACACTTGTCTAACAGCGAACCATCACTATATGGAGGGAACAACTGCTAAATCTGAGTTGTGTGCTCTTTTTCTGCAGTTCAACAACAGCACAGCAGCGCAGCAGCTGCCGCACAGCAAGGAGGCTATGAGATCCCTGCACGGTTAAGAACTCTTCACAATCTTGTGATTCAATATGCATCCCAAGGGAGATATGAGGTGGCCGTACCTCTCTGCAAGCAAGCCCTGGAAGACCTGGAGAAGACCTCAGGCCACGATCACCCTGATGTTGCTACAATGCTCAATATACTGGCTCTGGTGTACAGGTGAGTTGCATGTTTATATGGTAAAATAAAGCTTTGTTTTACTAATACAGATATTTTTTTTTCTTTTTTCGAACAGAACAGCAGTTTTGGGTCACATAAAGATTCAGTAATTTGCTTCCTGAAGGGCCAGCTTTTTTTCAAACAGACCAAAACACACAGGCTGAATGTCGGTCGTTTATTTTTTATTTATTTATTTTGAACCAGAAAATATCTCCTGACATTCGACCAGTGTGTACCTGGCTTTATTATGCACCCCCCCCCCCCCCCCCCCGTACCTTCCACGGCTCCTATGGGACTGGTCTGAGTTCGCCCATACAAGCTGTGAAGCCTGAAGGATCATGGTAAAAGGAAGTTCTACGGCAAGCCTCATGTACACAAGAATCTAAAGTAGGGAGAGCTGCAGATCCCTCCACCAGCCAAACATATGGAGCAATTGTTTTATTTTTTTTATTTTTTTATTTTTTTTTGCTGGTCTGATGTCACTGGCTAAAAAAATTATGATAAAACGTATGTCAAGAGTGCTCAGAATGTCAGGACCAGGCAGATAGTGTCTTTATTGGACGGATGAAGTGGTCTTCAAACACTTAGGGCTGCACTAAGAGGGGAGCAATCTCTAATAGAAAACAGATGAAAGAAAAAAGGCACCTCTAAGTGCAGAATTAAAACTTTTAATATCCCCAAACAAGATTAAAAAACGCTGACAATCTAGGGTCAGAAGAGGCATAACATGGATGTATGAAGCAGGTGATCCGGCATCAGGAGGTCCCAGTGTATCATCACAGCTTTCCAGGGGTAACGATATGCAGCAGCAGAAGGTCCCAGGATAACCAGCAGGTGAACACCCCAGGCTCTGGGAACACTGGTAAAGCAATTGCGCCGTCTGAGTCCGCGTGGAGCATGAATCCCGGAAATGGCGTCATCAGGAGGGGACGATAACCAGCATGGACTGCAAATGGGAAATATGTCATCAAAATGGGACGCGTTTCGGAACTACTGATTGGTTCCTTCTTCAAGCCAAGGTCATTTCCGGGATTCACGCTCCACGCTGACTCAGACGGCATGATTGCTTCACCAGTGTTCCCAGAGCCTGGGCTGTTCACCTGCTGGTAATCCTGGGACCTTCTGCTGCTGCATATCGTTATCCCTGGAAAGCTGTGATGATACACTGGGACCTACTGATGCCGGATCACCTGCTTCATACATTCATGTTATGCCTCCTCTTATCCTTGATTCTGTGTTTTTAATCTTGTTTGGGGATATTAAAAGTTTTAATTCTGCGCTTAGAGGCGCCTTTTTTTTCTTTCATCTACAAGACCCCTTTCACACCAGGGCGTTTTGCAGGCGCTATAGCGTTAGAAATGGCGCTTGCAATCCGCCTTAAAGAAGCTGCACCATTGTGTGTAGTGTAAAAGCCCCGAGGGCTTTCACACTACAGCGGTGCGCAGGCAGGACGTCAGGAAAAAGTCCTGCCAGCAGCTTCTTTGGAGCGGTGTGTTTACCGCTCATCCACCGCTGCTCCCCATTGAAATCAATGGGGCAGCGCTGTAATACCGCCGGCAAAACGCCGCTATTGCGGGGTATTGCCGGCGGGTTTAACCCTTTCTCGGTCGCTAGCGGGGGGTAAAAGCGCCCCGCTAGCGGCCGAAATGCGCCGCAAATCCGGCGGTAAAACGCCACTAAAAATAGCGGCGTTTTACCGCCCACGCTATCGGCGGTGTGGTGTGAAAGGGGTTTAGTAAGCATCCAGCATTCCCACCTGTATTCCAGTGATTTTTGCCTGTTCTGTGTTTGTTTTTTTTATTTAAAGTGGGGTGCCCCTAAAAAAAAAAAAAAAAAAAAAAAAAAAAAATTAAGTCCGCAACTACAAATACTGCAGCTGCTGACTTTTAATAATCGGACACTTACCTGTCCCAGGGTCCAGCGATGCGGGGGAACAAAGCCCCCCCTCGTTCCACGCTCCGCTCGCGTCGCCGGCACTCGTACTGTGGCCACCCGGCTGTGGCTGTGCATGCGCGAGCGGCGCAGGGCGCTGTGATACGCCGCACAGTCATCTAGGACACGTGACGGGTCCCAGGTGACTGTATGGCGCGAGGGGAAGTGATGTCACCAGCCTGGGCAAGGAAGAAGGCAGACTACCAGGGACACCCTAGCAACAGGTATTTAGAGGTGAGTAAACATTTTTTTTTTTTTTTTTTTTTTTTTCCCAATTTATTTTTTTTTAAAGAATTTTAAACACTTTTTTTTTTTTATTTTTTTTGGTGGCAACACTACTTTTTAATAAAGATAATAACTATATACAAACCTCAAAGGAGAACATATATTGGTAAGGTCAAAGTTGTCTGCGATGAATTCACTCACCATAGACCACAGTGGTCTCCCCTTGGCACATTCCCACACCATATGAACAAACAAGCCATCCGCTCCCAAACATTTACGGCAAGTAGCGGAGTCTCTCCTGTGCATACGGAATAGTCTGACCGGTGTATAATACATCTGATGGACGTTATCGTAACTGTATCATCCTTTCCGTTGAAGAGATGACAGAGCCCAGATAAGTATCCAATGCCTCCTACCACAGCTCCTCTGACAATTCCGGTATAAACATTTCCCACCAAGACCTGTCCCTCGCTATCAACCCGGAGTCCCCTGGGCCCACCTCCCTATGGTATCTGAAAGTTCATTTGACCTTATCAGGGTCCTCCAGGACCCTTTCTAACTAGGTACCTGTACACTTCCCCCTATACCGAACTGCGCCACCGCCGCATGCCGCAGCTGGATGTATTGAAAATACCAGGTTCTGAGTATCCCAAACAGTTGCCTCAGCAGAGCAAAGGTACACAACTTCTCCTTGAAATATGTGGTGAAGATACTTAACCCCATATTTAGCCCATACACTCCCATCCTCCAGTTTTGAAAATTCCTTCAGGGTTTCATTATACCACAGGGGGTTATTAGGTTATTTCCATAGAGGTCCATCTTTCTTTTTCTTTCTTTTTCTTTCTTTCTCTTTCTTTTTTTCTTTCTTTCTTTCTGTGGGCGCAGATATGAAATATCTGTCCAAGCAGAGCCATCACCAAATCCACCCTTCTACTCGGCACTCCCTTCCTATATACCATATTTGGAACAGTCTCCTGCGAAGTAGCCACCGCAAATTCCAGCAACATAGTAGCACTGTGGTCTATGGTGGGTGAATTCATCGCAGACAACTTTGACCTTCCCAATATATGTTCTCCCTTGAGGTTTGTATATAGTTATTATCTTTATTAAAGTGGTGTTGCCACCCAAAAAATAAAGTGTTTAAAATTCTTAAAAAAAATAAAATAAAAAATAAATTGGAAGAAAAAAAAAATCAATGCAGGAAGGACAGCTGTGCTGCAAAGTAGTAGGCTTGTAAGTCCGGAAGGGCCAGTCCGCCCATTGTAATAGGCAATTTCAGTACGGCCATGGACGCCCTGAGGGCTCAAGATCCCCACAAGAATCCCACCACAACACAGTCTATGTTCTTGAAGACCTGCTTCGACACATAGACAGGTGAGTTGGAGAGGATGTACAAAAACTTAGAGAGAAAAATCATTTTAAATTGCTACTAGCCTTTTTAGGTGGTTGTCAAATCCATTCTGGGCTTGCCTTAATGCACGCAAAGATTCTTATGCTTTCTTTTTTTTAAACGCCTGCTTAATTATATTGTAAATTTTAAAACAAATCTAAACCCAAAAATGTAATATATTAGCCAGACCTTAGATGTGCTGGTTGCCTTCTTGTTTTTTTTTGGCTAAGGTACAAGGTTCATGAAATACCTAGTGATCTTGACCGGAATGGCCTTGTCACTTTCTGTGAGATGAACTATAAGCATAAAATAAACAATGTTTTATTTTTTATAAACTACTGATACACTTTAATATTCTTCAACCAAGCCCTGACTAATAGAATGAATGGGGTACAAATAAGCTTAATCTCTTCCATAAATTCTGTTTCAGGGATCAGAACAAATACAAAGATGCTGCCAATCTATTAAACGATGCCCTGGCCATCCGAGAAAAGACTTTGGGAAAAGATCACCCAGCGGTCTGTAACTGAATTATTATTTTTTTCACTATGTTTTTACTGATTTGTTTTTCCTCCTAACCCGTTCCTTTTCCTAAATTTGGTGTTAACTAACTTTAATGTTAAACTCAACAGGAGAGAATGCTTATAGATTGGCTGATGCCTAGATGTAGCAGGTATGACTCTGTAGTTCTGAGCACAGCAATAACCAATCAGACCTAATATGTTGTAGATGCACACATGTATGTGTTTGTTAAAGTAGCAGTCCTCCCAACACCACCAGCTTCATCCTCTAGGGACTAAATATAAAAGGGATTTTTTTTTTCCTCTGAATTTTGTACCTAAATTATGTTGGTGACTTATTTCTTCTTTTTATTTTTTATATTTTTGCGTTTCAGATTAGGAATTCATAAGAAAAAATTAAATAAGAACAAGGAATAGATCAATCTCCAGGGAAACTATATTTGGGAGCATTTTAACAATGACCATGTGGTAGCTTTTGATGTGACTTTAAAGTGGTTGTAAACCCTTACAACACACTTTGACCTACATGTAAGCCTAGATTAAGGCTTACCTGTAGGTCCAAGAAATATCTCCTAAACCTACACGGTTTAGGAGATATTTTCTGAAAGACAGGCACCGCTGTCTGCGGTGCACTGAGCGCGCTGCGGTCAACGGCTATATGCCGCGAGTGGCGGCTCCCGTGCGCATGCGCGGGAGTGACATCGCGCCTTCGCCGGATGACGGCGGCGGAGCAGGGAGACCCACCGAGAAGATGGATGCGCCGGACTACAGGGGACAGCGGTGACTTCGCTGGCTCCTGTGTCAGGTAAGTGACACATAATGGACTACTATGCGATGCGATGCATAGTAGTCCATTATGCTTTACCTTTGCAGGGAATGAAAGAGGAAGTAAACTCATCAGGGTTTACTTCCTCTTTGTCTCCCTGCAAAGGTAAAGCGATGCATAGTAGCCCATTATGTGTCACTTGCCTGACACAGGAGCCAGCGAAGTCACCGCTGTCCCCTGTAGTCCGGTGCATCCATCTTCTTCCGGATATCGTAGGTTTAGGAGATATTTCTTGAACCTGCAGGTCAAAGGGGTTTGTAAGGGTTTACAACCACTTTAAAGTGGCTGTAAACCCTTACATATACCCAGTGAAGTGACACGCCTTAGGTAATATACAGTGAGGGGAAAAAAAAGTATCTGATTTGCTGATTTTGTACATTTGCCAACTTACAAAGGAATGACCAGTCTATAATTTTAATGGTAGTATTATTTTAACAGTGAGAGGCAGAATTACAATAAAAAATACAGAAAAATGCATTTCAAAAAAGTTATACATTTATTTGCATTTTAACCACTTGAGGACCGCCGTATTGCCATTGTACGTCAGCACAATGGCACAGGCAGGCATAATCACGTACATCTACGTGATTGCCTTCCAGCGGGTGGGGGGTCCGATCGGACCCCCTCCCGCTGGTTACGGCGGTCCGATTCGGTCCAGGAGCGCTCCGTGATGAGGGGATGGCCGTTGGTTTTCGGCCACCCCCTCTGGATCGCTCCTGGCCAATGAGAAGCTTACTCCCCTGTGTATTGTTTACACAGGAAGGAGGAAGTGATGTCATTCTCCTCGGGGCGGTCTTTTTGACCGGACTACGAGGAGAAGAGTAAAAGTGTGCACCAACACTACACTGACATGTAGGTACACACAGGCACACAAACCCCCCCCGATCCCCCCCCCGATCGCCCCCCCTCCCCCCCCAGTCACAGTGTCACTGATTGCATTGATCATTTCTTTACTGATCAATGCATTCAGTGTCAGTTGTGACAGTAAAAACTGTCAGGACAGTTAGTGTTAAGTCCAGGGTAGCCCCCTATCACCCCCCAATAAAGATTTAACCCCCTGATTGCCCCTAGAGTTAACCCTTTCACCCCCTTTTGCCAGTGTCACTAAGCGATCATTTTTCTGATCGCTGCATGTGTCGCTAGTGTCGCTAGGTAGCTAGTTATTTTTTTAGGTTCACCGCCAGGTTTTTATATCGCTAGGTACCCCGATATACTACCCAATAATGTTTTTAACCCCCTGATTGCCGCTAGTTAACCCTTTCACCCCCTTTTGCCAGTGTCACTAAGCGATCGTTTTTCTGATCGCTGCATTAGTGTCGCTACAGTCGCTAGGTAGCTAGTTATTTTTTTAGGTTCACCGCCAGGTTTTTATAGCGCTAGGTACCCCGATATACTACCCAATAATGTTTTTAACCCCCTGATTGCCGCTAGTTAACCCTTTCACCCCCTTTTGCCAGTGTCACTAAGCGATCGTTTTTCTGATCGCTGCATTAGTGTCGCTAGGTAGCTAGTTATTTTTTTAGGTTCACCGCCAGGTTTTTATAGCGCTAGGTACCCCGATATACTACCCAATAATGGTTTTAACCCCCTGATTTCCGCTAGTTAACCCTTTCACCCCCTTTTGCCAGTGTCACTAAGCGATAATTTTTCTGAACGCTGCATCAGTGTCGCTAGTGTCGCTAGGTAGCTAGTTATTTTTTTAGGTTCACCGCCAGGTTTTTATAGCGCTAGGTACCCCGATATACTACCCAATAATGGTTTTAACCCCCTGATTGCTGCTAGTTAACCCTTTCACCCCCTTTCACCAGCGATCACAGTATAAGTGTCACTGGTGACGCTGGTTAGCCAGTTAGTTATTTAGGTTCCCCGTCAGGTTTTTATATAGCGCCAGGGACCCCCATATACTACCTAATAAAAATTTGAACCCCCTGATTGCCCCTAGTTAACCCTTTCACCACTGATCACCGTATAAGTGTTACGGGTGACTCTGGTTAGTTTTTTTATAGCATTTTATATTCAAATCCGGAAGGCAGTGCTTGGTTTTCGGGGTCCCGTACGTGGCTAGGCTCCCAAAAAGTCCCCCACATGTGGTATCCCCGTACTCGGGAGAAGCAGCAGAATGTATTTTGGGGTGTCATTTCACATATGCCCATAGCATGTGTGAGCAATATATCATTTAGTGACAACTTGGTGCAAAAAAAAAAAAGTTTGTAATATTCCCGCAACTTGTGGCAAAATATAAAATATTTCATGGACTCAACATGCCTCTCAGTAAATAGCTTGGGGTGTCTACTTTCCAAAATGGGGTCATTTTGGGGGGTTTTGTGCTATTTTGGCATTTTATGGCCTTCGAAACTGTGATAGGTAGTGAGGAGTTAAATCAAAAATTTGCACCCTTAGAAATCCTGAAGGTGGTGATTGGTTTTCAGGGTGCCGTGCGCGACTAGACTCCCAAAAAGTCCCACACACGTGGTATCGCCATACTCGGGAGAAGTAGCGGAATATATTTTGGGGTGCAATTCCACATATAACCATGGCATGTGTGAGCAATATATCATTTAGTGACAACTTTTTGTAAAAAAAATTTTTTTTTTTTTTTTTTGTCATTATTCAATCCCTTAGGACAAAAAAAATAAATATTCAATGGGCTCAACATACCCATCAGCAATTTCCTTGGGGTGTCTACTTTCCAAAATGGGGTCATTTGGGGGGGATTTGTACTGCCCTGCCATTTTAGCACCTCAAGAAATGAGATCGGCAGTCATAAATTAAAAGCTGTGTAAATTCCAGAAAATGTACTCTAGTTTGTAGACGCTATAACTTTTGCGCAAACCAAAAAATATACGCTTATTGACATTTTTTTTACTAAAGACATGTGGCTAAATAAATTTTGCCCTCAATGTATGACTAAAATTTAGTTTATTCGATTTTTCTTATAACAAAAAGAAGAAAATATCTTTTTTTTTCAAAATTTTCGCTCTTTTTCCATTTATATCGCAAAAAAAAAACATCGCAGAGGCAATCAAATACCATCAAAAGAAAGCTCTATTTGTGGGAAGAAAAGGACGCAAATTTCGTTTGGGTGCAATATTGCATGACCGCGCAATTACCAGTTAAAGCAGCGCAGTGCGAAATTGCAAAAAGACCTCTGGTCCTTAAGGTGTTTATTGGTCCGGAGCTGAAGTGGTTAATGAGTGAAATAAGTATTTGACCCCTTCGCAAAACATGACTTGGTATTTGGCAAAACCCTTGTTGGAAATCAGAGGTCAGACGTTTCTTGTAGTTGGCCGCCAGGTCTGCACACATCTCAGGAGGGATTTTGTCCCACTCCTCTCTGCAGATCCTCTCCAAGTCATTAAGGTTTCCAGGCTGAAGTTTGGTAACTCGAACTGTCGGCTCCCTTTTGATGGTACGGGGCCCTGTGCGGTGAAGTTGTCTTGTGCCCTTAGCAGAAAAATGCCCCCAAAGCCTAATGTTTCCACATCCATGTTTGACGGTGGGCATGTTGTTTTTTGGATCATAGGCAGTCCTCCTCCTCCTCCTCCTCCTCCTCCCCCCCCCCCCCCCCCCCCAAAGAGCTTGATTTTCGTCTCATCTGACCACAACACTTTCTTCCAGTTCTCCTCTGAATCGTTCAGATGTTCATTAACAAACTTCAGAGGGGTCTGTACATGTGCTTTCTTGAGCAGGGGAACATTGCCGGCGCTGTGGGATTTGAGACCCTCACGGCGTAGTGTATTACCAATTGTTTTCTTGGTGAGATCATTGATCAGATTCTCCCGTGTAGTTTTGGGCTGATTCCTCACCATTCTCATTGAAACTCCATGAGATGAGAATTTGCATGGAGCCCCAGACCTAGGGATATTGACTGCTTGGCGATGGTCTTGTAGCTTATTCCAGCCTTGTGTAAGTCTACAATCTTGTCCCTGACATCATTGGACAGCTCTTTTTCTTGCCCATGGTGGAGAGATTGGAATCTTATTTGCTTCTGTGAACAGGTGTTTTTTTATACAGGTAACAAGCTGAGATTAGGAGCACTCCTTTTAAGAGAGTGCTCCTAATCTCAGCTTGTTACCTGTATAGAAGACACCTGGGAGCCAGAAATCTTGCTGATTGATAGGGGATCAAATACTTATTTCACTCCATTAAATTGCAAATCAATTTATAACTTTTATTGAAATGTGTTTTTCTGGATATTTTTGTTGTTACTCTGTTTCTCACAATTAAAATAAATCCACCAATTAAATTAGACTGATCATTTTTGTCAGTGGGCAAACATACAAAATCAGCAGACGATCAAATATTTATTTCTTTCTGCCTATACATTAGGTGTATATGGTCAAGGGTACTTACTGTTGGGGTCAGGCGATGGAAATATTGAATGCAAATTGTCCTGCTATCACTAGGTTATACATTTATAAAATAATTGAAAATAAAAAGAGATCAAATAAATCCTCCTACATAATTTGTACCTGTTAACCACTTGCCTACTGCTGCATGCAGATATACGTTGGCACAATGGCAGCGGTGGGCAAATGGCCGTACCTGTATGTCCCCTTTAATTGGGGATAGTGGGCGTGCCTGCCACATACAGCGTGACGGCACCCATGAGAGCAGCGGACTGTTGGTGTAAACGAGGCATTTCTAGGCGTTCTGCCTTGTGTCATGACAGAGATCACTGCTCCCTGTCATCGGGAGCAGTGATCGCTGTCATGAGTTGTAGCCCACCCTCCACACAAAATAACTCCCTAGGACACACTTAACCCACTGATCGCCCCTAGTGGTTAACCCCTTCCCTGCCAGTGTCCTGTACACATTAATCAGTGCATTTTTATAGCACTGATTGCTGTATAAATGACTATAACTTTTTGCGCAAACTAATCGATTTACGCAATTTTTTTTTTCTTTTTTACCAAAAATATGTAGACTAATACATATTGGCCTAAACTGAAGGAAAAAAATTTTTTTTGATATATATTTTTTGGGCATATTTATTATAGCAAAACGTAAATAATAATGCTTTTTTTTTTTTTTTTTTTTTTTTTTTTTTTTCAAAATTCTTGCTCCTTTTTAGACCAAAAAATAAAAACCACAGAGGTGATCAAATGCCACCAAAAGAAAGCTATATTTGTGGGGGGAAAAAAAAGACTTCAATTTTGTTTGGGTGCAATGTCGCTCGACCACGCAATTGTCAGTTAAAGCGGTGGTCATCAACCCTGTCCTCAGGGCCCGCTAACAGGCCAGGTTTTATGTATTACCTTGGGGGGAGATGCAGACTAGAATACTGCAATCGCTGAGCAGCAAATGATATCACCTGGGATGTATTTCAGTTATCTTGCAAACCTGGCCTGTTAGTGGGCCCTGAGGACAGGGTTGGTGACCACTGAGTTAAAGCGACGCAGTGCCGAATTGCAAGGAAGGGGGTAAAATCTTTCAGGGCTGAAGCAGTTAATCTGCTATTTTCTCTTTTCTCTCTATCTATTCCAGAATTTGTTTAATCATTTGTTTTTTTTGTTTTTATAATTTATAACCTAGTAGTAGCAGGTCAATTTGCATTCAATATATCCATCGCCTGACCTCCAACAGTAGGTACACTTGACTATAGGCAGAAAGAATAGGCTATAATAGTAAGCATAAAAACAATGCATATAACAAAAGCACTATAAGGAAATATCTCAAACAGCGATCGATTGGCACTAATATACGGTAATTTAAAGTGGTTGTAAACCCTTACAACACACTTTGACCTACAGGTAAGCCTAGATTAAGGCTTACCTGTAGGTCCAAGAAATATCTCCTAAACCTACACGGTTTAGGAGATATTTGCCGAAAGACAGGCACTGCTGTCTACGGCGCATGCACTGTAGACAGCGGCGCGCAGGCGCACCGAGCGCGGCATCGTCAACGATGAAGATGGCGTGCGTGTCGGCTCCCGTGCGCATGCGCGGGAGTGACGTCATCGCGGCTTCGCCGAATAACAGCGGCGGAGCAGTGAGACCCCACCGAGAAGATGGATGCGCCGGACTACAGGGGACAGCGGTGACTTCGCTGGCTCCTGTGTCAGGTAAGTGACACATAATGGACTATTGTGCGATGCATAGTAGTCCATTATGCTTTGCCTTTGCAGGGAATCAAAGAGGAAGTAAACCCATCAGGGATTAATTCCTCTTTAAGAAAGATCAACATTAAGACCCCTTTCACACCAGGGCGTTTTGCAGGCGCCATAGAGTTAGAAATGGCACCTGCAATCCGCCCTAAAAAAAAAGCTGCACCATTGTTTGTAGTGTGAAAGCCCCGAGGGTGCGCTGGCAGGACGTCAGGGAAAAGTCCTGCCAGCAGCTTCTTTGGAGCGGTGAAGGAGCGGCGTGTTGAAATAAATGGGGCAGCGCTGTAATACCGCCGGCAAAACGCCGCTATTGTGGCATATTGATGTCGGTTCTAACCCTTTCTTGGCTGCTAGCGGGGGGTTAAAGTGCCCCGCTAGCGGCCGAAATGCGCCGCAAATCCGGCGGTTAAATGCCGCTATTTTTACACTATGGGCGATGTGGTGTGAAAGGGGTCCAAGAAATGGCCAAGCCCTGCATCATCGCACGCTTCTCCATACCTGGAAGGATCAGATATTTACAGGAGGTGTCTGACAGCAATGGTGCAGCATTCAGTAATGGGGCTTTTTTTTTTTTTTTTTTGTACCTGTCATAATGTTGAGAATTGCCCTTCCACAACAAGAAGCAACTTTGAAGTCTCTTCAAAGTGACGGACTTCTTCTTTTAGTTGTCATGGAACAGGTGTCCCCATTAAAAGATTTCTCCTTTTTATTCTTGCTTTAGTGACAACCTAACATTTTTGATAGTCCTTCTTCACTTTCAGTCCCAGTGAAAGTGGGCACCGGGATATATAGAGTGAATCCTTAGCAGTAGTCTGTTCGCACTTGATTCAGAGGTTTAAAAAAAAGTTTTCACTGTAGGTGCATTTATAATACCGGATGCAAACGCAGGACGCACGACATTCCAATGGCAGAGGGACTTGTTGGGGAGATTGTGAGAAGGTGGATTAGAGGAACTGCTGCTTTACCAGAAATTGCTGCTTTTTATGTTAAATTGACAGTTTGATTTTTATCTTTAAATTTTATGATTTATAGTGCAAACTTAGAAAAATTTCTCACAGAAAAATCATATAGAATTAGTAGCTATAACCTGATCCCTCATAATAAAGGACAAATATTAATTCTATGTGTAGAAGTCTAATCTTGCTGGTTTGAAAATAATTCCAGATTATGAGTGTTCAGTGAGATGCATTTATCTTGAATAGAGTCTAATTGCTAATTAGAAGTACCAAGCTCTTCGCCGATTGCTGACAAGACTGCTCTTGCCTAAGCCAATTATTCTAGTTGGTAGCAATAATAAATGCATAAACTGGTACATCCATTTTAATGGGAGCTAAAAATGTTTGTTGATCTAAAGCTCACCACATGTTACAGTCTGATTGTACAATTTGCTGTAGCTATCCTAACAACTGGCTGATTGATTACACATTGATTGGGTAGTTGGGTCCTCATATTACATGGTTTAAAATAAATCTAAAGTTGATTGTAAAAAGATTGTATGATCGGATTGTAATGTCTTATGAACTTGAGGCTGGGTTCACATCTAAGCCGTATGGGCATCACAGCAGCAGTCCAGTGTGTATCCGTTCACTGTTTCAGGTCCAATTTCAGCCCAAATTTGGCTGAATACGGACCAAAAGATGCACAGGGCTCCTGAGCAATGGGCGCGGGGCTCCTGAGCAATGGGCGCGGGGCTCCTGAGCAATGGGCGCGGGGCTCCTGAGCAATGGGCGCGGGGCTCCTGAGCAATGGGCGCGGGGCTCCTGAGCAATGGGCGCGGGGCTCCTGAGCAATGGGCGCGGGGCTCCTGAGCAATTCGCGCAGGACTAGCTGTGAAGATGTTTGTACCGGCTCCAATGTCCTACTATGCAAGTTGGATGCGGAGAAACATCCAATTCGGATAGGTGTGAACTCAACCTTAAAGTGGTTATACACTCAAAAAGTGTTTTACCTTGAAGCGGCATGCCACCCAAAGGAGAAGCTCCACTTGTTCCCACCTTCCACTGCCACATTTGGCACTTTTTGGGGGAAGGGGGGGGAGAGGGTACCTGCTTTTGACAGGTTCCCACAACTACCTTCGGCTAAGATTGCCAGCACGATCGTTGAGTATGTCAGGCCCCTCCTCCTTCCTTCCCTCCTGTCTTTTGGGACACACACAGGTCCCAGAATGCAGCAGGACCATTCATTAAGCACATGTACAGTAAGAAATTGGCTGGGAAGCCTGAAGGCTCCACTGTTGGTTTGCCTTAGTGAAGATGCCGGCACCTGCACCCAGGGCCAGTACAAGGGGTGGGCAGAAGGGGCGGCTGCCCTGGGCACTGTGGTATCCTGTGAGGTGGGGAGGTCACCACAAGGAGATTGGGAGAAGGGGATTTGTGTTGGAAGGGGGAATTTGGCAGAGTGGCAGGGAGTATTATTCTAGTTGGGGAAATTTGGGGGAATGCTAAGAGTGATTTAGGGGGCTTTGTGTTGGGAAGGGTGATGGGAGGGAAGAAGATTTGTGCGGGGATTTTGGGGGTAGAGGAGTTGTGCTAGGAGGGGGGTATTTCAGCAGAGGGTAGATTTGTACTGGAAGGAGGGGGAATTGATGCTTTGGGGATTTATGCTGACACATAATGCTCCTACATCTTGGGGGGGCGCAGGTTGACATGTTTGCCCTGGGTACTAGGTGCCCTTGTCCCGGCACTGCCTGCACCCGAAGCCAATTGAAGAATCCACTCGCGTGCAGACCAGACAATGCTGGATTCCTGGACAGGTACAATAAGTGTCCTTATAGTAAAAGTCAGCAGCTACAATATTTGTAGCTGCTGACATGACATTTTTTGGTGTGGGGGGGGGGGGGGGTGTGACGTCTGGAGCTCCTCAATGTTTTTTCTCCATTCATTTTAAAAAGTTTCGATACCTGCTCCCCCTAATCCTAGACACTTACCTTCATCCTCTCTCGATCCAGCATGGTGCCTGGCTGCAGCAGCTCTGACTTGGAGCAGTGGGAACTGGTGGTTCATGCAGCTCTGTCAAATTCCGTGAGGAGATAGCAGGGGGTGTGATTGAGTGTCTCTAAGGCAGGTGTCTCAAACTGGTGGCCCTCCAGCTATTGCAAAACTACAAGTCCCATGAGGCTTTGCAAGGCTGACAGTTTTAAGCATGACTCCCACACTCAGAGGCATGATGGGACTTGTAGTTTTGCAACAGCTGGAGGGCCGCCAGTTTTGAGACCCCTGGTCTAAGGGGACACAGCCCAGATCAGGAGAGCTCCCGCATGGGTGCCCCCTCAGTACATGGCTTCCCACTGGGAAGGAGAAGCTGACACTGCTGGGAGGGGATTTCAGAAGAGGAGGTAAGGGGCCACACATAGATCAGGGAAGTATAACTTCTCTTTTAATAAAAAAAAAAACAAAAAAAAAAAAGCCTTTGCAACCACTTAAACCCAATAGCATTTGTGACATTTTAAACAGCCACTGTCACTTTGCCAATTCATGGAGTGACAGTGACTGCAGATCATCCTTCCACCCGGGGCTGTTATACGAGCCACACCACCAGATCCCTCATGAAAGAAGCTAGGCTTCGAGGTATGAGGGGGCACATGACCGCTCTGATGTGACAGTGCTCGGGTATGAGTGACCCATCAAGCTCTTGCTGATGGGCCTGTGTCGTCATCCCCTTGTCCTAAATTCCAACATTGGAGCTTAGACAGGCTTGAATGCTGCAGTGATTAGGCACCAAAAGACAGTAGCATGAAATCTTGGGGGGTAGTTGGGGTTGGCCGATTGCAAACACTGTCACTTTGCCCTAAGTGGGAGTTTCAGTTGGGGAGGGCTGGAGAGGTTAGTATAAGGGCTTATGCACACTGAAGTTCAGCTCCATACAACAGCCAGAACAGTTTTTTTTATTTAGTTTTTTTCACCTCCTGCTCTGTGTAAGCAGCTCATAAACAAGAAGAATGAATTGGAACGACTGCTTGCAGTCCAACTCAAGAGTGTGACTAAAAGGTGATATTGTTTCAGCATAATTTAGTGAGTCCTCTTTTGAGTTAAAAAAAAAAATAAAAAAAAATAAAAAAATAAACTTGAGCATAATGGACAGGAGATTGACACAGAAGTTCAGTGCAACAGGCACTACGTCAACAAGTACATACAACCCATAAACATATTGCCGTTTAAAATTAGAGCTGTACAATTCACTAAGTGGCAGTTTAAAGAGGAAGTAAACCCTGATGAGTTTACTTCCTCTGATTCCCTGCAAAGGTAAAGCATAATGGACTACTATGCATCGCATCGCATCGCATAGTAGTCCATTATGTGTCACTTACCTGACACAGGAGCCAGCGAAGTCACCGCTGTCCCCTGTAGTCCGGAGCATCCATCTTCTCGGTGGGTCTTGCTGCTCTGCAGCTGTCATTCGGCGAAGCCACGATGACGTCACTCCTGCGCATGCGCACAGGAGCCGCCACAGGTGGCTGCTCAGTGCTCCTGCGCGCCGCTGTCTACGGCGCATGCCTGTCTTTCAGCAAATATCTCCTAAACTGTGTAGGTTTAGGAGATATTTCTTGGACCTACAGGTAAGCCTTAATCTAGGCTTACCTGTAGGTCAAAGTGTGTTGTAAGGGTTTACAACCACTTTAAGAGCAGAGGTCCTGAGGAGGGGGAAGGTCGCTCCGGAGGTCCACGTAATAACCTAATACAAGAATCATCTAACTCTCTGTACTGCAAGTAGAAGCATCCTCCAACCATCTATCCCAAATTTTATTATATTTACCGGGGCAACCCCTGTGGATGTATAACAGCTTCTTATGGGGAAGAGTACTATTGACTGCTCTGATCCATTGTTGTAATGTGGGGGGGGTCCTCTCAACCACGTCTTGGCGACCTGCAATCTGGCAAGAAACAGTGTCTCCTGTAGGAAAATGTTCAGGTATTTTTCACCCTCAGAAAGTGAAAGGAGCCCCAGGACACATTGTCGGGGGCATAGGGAAACGGGGGAACCCATGCGGTCGTGGAGAAACCGGATCACTTGCATCCAGTAGCCCTGTTTAGTCGGGCAAGCCCAAAACAGGTGATAAAAGGAAGCATTTGGGGAATTGCAGCTGGGACAATTAGTTATGTTCAGGCCTATACTTGGCTATACGATGGGGTGTGAGGTATGAGCGATGTAAAATATAAAGGTGAGTGAGGCGGTCTGAGAGTTTGGGTGGCACAAGTTTATAGTTTGCCAGAGCCTCTTCCCACACCTCTTCTAAATCGCCTTCCCATCGGGAGCGCGCCTGGTGCGCCACAGTCAGGGCAGTGGGGGTCGAGAGGTAAGAGTACAGCAGTGAGATCAGTTTCTTGGGGATCAATACCGAGCACCAGGTCAATCGGCATTGGAGTCTCAAGTGTTGGGATGTGGTCACCAAATTGGGTATTGAGTGCATGTCTGAGTTGGAGGTAGTGGAACAGCATGTGATTAGGTAATGCAAAGTCTTTGAAAAGACTTGACCGTCCCTCTAGATACCACCTGTGATAGATATGACGCCCCTGTCCACCTACAACCTTTAGTGAGTCCTCTTAAAAGGTTAGGGGATCACCATGGACTGATGTCCACTTTCTGCATCTTTGAGGACCATTCACCTTTATTGAAGAAGTGTGAATCGTGTAACTGGGCTAAAGACATCTGGAAAAGGTAAGTATATAAAAAAACAAAAGCATAAATACATGTTTGGGGCACCTCCAGAGGGGAGCAATGAAGTGGGGGTATGTTGGAGTTGTTCTATAATTGTCTTGATGACTTTACAGTGATCACTACAGCACTCTATAGTCAGTTATTTTATGAATATGCCTTCTAGTCGTTGTGCCTTGTAGGTATGTGACCGTTTCTGCCTGACTTGTAACCTTTCAGAGTAGTAGATGGTCCTTCTGTATGCTTTCTGCAGATATCAGTCTATCTTCTTCTCAGTCTGAATCCATTTTCTTCAGCGCTGATCCCTTGAGATGCTTTGTTCTTGGGTGTTATGGTAATGTATTGGTTGAAGCTTGTGGATATTAATCTGTGCCTTATCCTCTACAGGTTGCTGCCACGCTTAATAACCTAGCTGTGCTCTATGGGAAGAGGGGGAAGTACAAGGAAGCAGAACCATTATGTAAGAGGGCCCTGGAGATTCGGGAAAAGGTAAGCTAATGAACTGCTAAGCAACTAACCAAAGAATACTGGCTGGCAGCAATAGGAGGCAGCTTACACACATACCATATGTAGAAGTGCCAGAAAGAGTGCATTATATTTTATTGAAAGAATGTAAACATTACAGGATGACTTCTTCAAATTATGTATTGTATATTTAATATTCACTATAAGCTCTAGGTAACATCAATGATATTTAATTTCCTTTTTAGCTTTTTTTTTTTTTTTTGTTTTTTTCTTTTTTTTTCTTTTTAGCATTTTATCAAAATTTCGCTTGGAGAGTGTCACCTTGCCGTGCAGGGTAAAGCAGTGACATGGTCTTAGAAAAGCCCCTCTTCAACACTGCTTCCCTCTTACAAGTTTCCTAACTAGTGCTTCCTTTTCATTCCTTCTTACAGCCATGGCCAAAAGTTTAGAGGGTGACACAAATATTAATTTTCACAAAGTCTGCTGCTTCAGTGTTTTTAGCTATTTTTTATTTATTTTTTTGTCAGATTTTAAAGTGGTTGTAAACCCTTACAAACCACTTTGACCTACAGGTAAGCCTAGATTAAGGCTTACCTGTAGGTCCAAGAAATATCTCCTAAACCTACATGGTTTAGGAGATATTTGCTAAAAGACAGTCACCGCTGTCTACGGCAGTGCGCAGGCGCACTATAGCCGTTGGCACCATGCCACTGCTAACGGTGATATAGCGTTAGTGGCGGCTCCCGTGCGCATGCGTGGGAGTGACGTCATCGCTGCTCCGGAGCAGCGATACCTGGAAGAAGATGGAGGCTCCGGACTACAGGGGACAGTGGTGACTTCGCTGGCTCCTGTGTCAGGTAAGTGACACATAATGAGCTACTATGCGATGCATAGTAGCCCATTATGCATTACCTTTGCAGGGAGACAATGAAGAAGTAACACCTATCAGGGTTTACTTCCTCTTTAACTATGGTATACTGAAAGCGTTTATTAACCCAAAAAATATAAAAATGGATTCTGTCCCTTTTGAAGCATTTTATACAGCACAATGCTTGTGCTGTGACATTTGACCACCTGTAATACCTGGCTGATCCTGACAGTTTTTGCCCTCCCCTATGTAAACTGATCACGACTGAGCCTGCTACTGAGGCTTGAGCCCTCACGCCATGGTTGGTTTATGTGCCTCCATCATCCGCAGCTCTCCTATCGTCCTCCTGTGTCCCCCTCCCCCCCCATCTGCCCCTGTGTCAGTGCCCGCCCCCTTCGCTCCTGCTGCTCTCATAACTGTTACATTTTTATATAAGCCCCTCTGTGTCCTAATAACAAGTGTTCCTGTCTGTGTGCTTTATTTAAAAAATGCCTCCTTTACCGTATTTCACAGCGGTTCTCCACGATCACATGATCGGCTGGCTCTCTCCTCGCATCCTGGCTGACGTCAGCGAGGGAAATCTCGGCCCTGCCCACTGCATCTTTCAGCCGGGCAGAGGAAAGAGCTAGGAACTGCTGGATTGCAAGAAACTGCTGTGAAATCTGGTAAAGGAGGCTTTTCTTCTTCTTTTTTTTTTTTTTAATATAAAAGCACACAGAGAGGAACACTTGTTATACTTGGTATACCGTTCTTTATTCATGGCTGTGTTCTTAGGAAAAATTATGAGTGAGCTCACTCCTTTGGCTGAGAAGTAACCCCACACATGAATGGTCTCATGATGCTTTGAGGTTGGCGTGGCACAGGACTGATGGCAGCGCACTCCCTTTTCTTCTCTGGACAAGGTTTTTTTCCGTGATGCCCCAAACATATCGTGAAGGGGATTCATCAGAGAAAATGACTTTACCCCAGTCCTCAGCAGTACATTCCCTGTACCTTTTGCAGAATATCAGTCTGTCCCTGATGTTTTTCCTGGAAATAAGTGGCTTCTTTGCTGCCCTACTTGACACCAGGCCATCTTTCAAATGTTTTTGCCTCACTGTGTGTGCAGATGCACTACTCACCCCTGCCTGCTGCCATTCCTAAACGAGCTCTGCACTGGTAGTGCCCCGGTCCTGCAGCTGAATCAACTGTGAGACGGTCCTAGCGCTTGCTGGACTTGGGTGCCCTGAAGCCTTCTTCATAACCATTGAACCCCTCTCTTTGAAGTTCTTGATGGTCCGCTAAATGGTTGATTTAGGTGCAATCTTGGCAGCAAAATCTTTGCCTGTGAATCCTTTTTTATGCAAAGCAATGATGACTGCTGGTGTTTCCTTGCAAGTAACCATAGTTAACAGAGGAAGGACAGTGATTTCAAGCACAAATGTTTTTTTATTTTTTTTAAAGCTTCCAGTCTGTTCTGTGTCATTCTCAAAACTTTTGGCCACAGCTGTAGTCAACAACTGCCCACAAAACCTGGCACTTCTGGGTATGGAGGAGTATGTGGTCTCCTCCCCTATGACATTAATCGGTTCTAGCAGCCAAATTCCTATCACATGACTGTGATGTAACCAATCCCACGGGTGGCTGACACCACTCTTTTATAATTCTGGCTTGGGATGGAGGAAGGATTGGTGAGGGATCACCGGTAAGGTGAGTATGGGAGGACCCTTTCCAAAGACTGTGACTATGCCCGGTTTGGTTTTGAAACCCAACCAAACTTTGAAAACTGGGCCGAGGATAGAACTTGTGTGATTTTTTTTTTTTTTTTTTTTTTGTTCATTTCACAGATGGCAAATTTCTGATTGGTATAGTGGGGAATAGAACATTTGTGGGGGCTTTATTGTTGGCTTTCCCTACTTGTCCCAGTCACCATGGCTGTGATAAATAGGCATGAATAATTTTGTGAAATTTGTGTTCTAGACAGTGTTTTTGATTAATATAGGATTATATTAAGCATTACTCTGGTAGATGAATGATCTGTTTTTTCTTTGTGTGTAGGTATTGGGTAAGGACCACCCAGACGTAGCTAAACAACTGAACAACTTGGCCTTACTGTGTCAGAACCAAGGCAAATATGAGGAAGTGGAATACTATTACCAGAGAGCATTAGAGATTTACCAGACCAAATTGGGGCCAGATGATCCAAATGTGGCAAAAACAAAGAACAACCTGGTAATCTTTAGAGAGCAAATTAAAATAGTTTTAAATCTTTGCATGCTGTAGGTATCACCTGTGCTGTAGTACGGTTTACTAGAAACACCTCAAGTGTGTCAATATACGTTGATGCAAATTGGTGAAGTCATGTAGCAAAAGGCCAAATCCGTTGTTGTCACTACATTTATGATTATTCATAAAACATGAATCACATGAATCAAAATGTGCACATATGTGGAAACACACTAAGCAATCGCACATAGTATAAAACCATCATAAACAAATTTTATTGAAAAATTACAGAACACTTAGATGTATACAGAGCTGTTAAATATAATCCCAAGTAGCATGCAATGAGGTCAACTGAAGCCGATGCATTTAGTCAGAAATGATATCCTCATAGGGGGAATGCCACATCTGATCATTGCGATGTATGAAGATTAAACTTAAAAAAAAAAAAAAAGTGAAATTCTGCGTAAACAGCATCATGAGGGTGATGGCAGCCGAGGCACCGGGCGTGCGACCAAGCCTCGTTTTCTGCCGTCAACCACCAAGAATGGACGTGTGCCGCCAGGGACATTAATCCCAGGCGTACATATCAACACCCCTCCTCCTCTGTAGAGGACCGCCCACATTCCCAACCACCCCATAGAGGGATTCGGAAGGTAAGTATGGCAAGCTAAGCCTCACTATGGGCTCAACCAAGTAAGCACACTATGAAGCTATGTTGCTAATAACGAACCATGTAACGTGGACAGGACACACAAAATTAGCACATCCACACATAGACATGCATATATAAAGGAAAAACGGCTAAAAAAACAGAATGGATGGATATAAAACCATAATTAGGACAACATAAAACCCAATATAGGGCATAATAATGAAAGTACAGTACCCCAGAAAAAGAAAAAAAAAAAACGAGGTATCTGTACACAATTGAAGGAAAAAAAAAAAAAAAAAAAAAAAAATATATATATATATATATATATATATATATATATATATATATATATATATATATATATATATATATATATATATATTTATATATATATTAGAGCTAGGTGAGTAATAAATGTTAAGACCATACCAGGAGGGAGGATTTAGGCAGCCAGGTTTCTGGCATTGCATATCATGGGTGCACTGCTTTACTGGCTGCTACATAAAAAAAAAATACTTTTGTGTGTGTATATATGTATTTATATATAGTGAGGCAATTCATTTACATAATAAACTAGTTAAAGGATAAGTTCATCTTTTGTAAAAAAAAAAAAAAAATTTTGTAAAAAAAAAAAAAGTGTGTGAGAGAATATATATATATATATATATATACATATACATATACATATACATATACACACACACACACACACATATATATATATATATATATATATATATATATATATATATATATATATATATATACATGTGTGTGTGTGTATATATATATATGTGTGTGTGTATATATATATATATATATATATATATATTCTCTCACACACATTTTTTTTTTTTTTTTTACAAAATTTTTTTTTTTTTTTTTTTACAAAAGATGAACTTATCCTTTAACTAGTTTATTATGTAAATGAATGGCCTCAAACCATATAAGATTAGAATAATACTCTTATCCTGTCCCATCATCCGTAATTATATAGAATAAGGACTTGGAGTGCAGCGGTCTTACAAGTGCCATTTTTTTTTTGGAAAAAATTCACTTTTTTGAATAAAAAAATAAGACCACAGTAAAATTAGCCCAATTTTTTTTTATACTGTGAAAGATAATGTTACGCCGAGTAAATTGATAACCAACATGTCACGCTTCAAAATTGCGCCCACTCGTGGAATGCCTTCAAAAATCTCCCATAAGTGACATTTCTACAGGTTGTATGTTTTGCGTTACAGAGGAGGTCTAGGGCTAGAATTATTGCTCTCGCTCTACCGATTGCGGCAATACCTCACATGTGGTTTGACTACTCACATATGCGTTCGCTTCTGCACGCGAGCTCGTCGGGACGGGTTGTTTAACAAAAAAAAAAATTCTTATTTGTTTTACTTGATTTTATTTATTTTTACACGGTTAAAAAAATAAATAAAAATTGGATCACTTTTATTTCTATTACAAGGACTGTAAACATCCCTTGTAATAGAAGCATGACGGGTCCTCTTAAATATGAGATCTGGGGGGTCAAAAAGTCCTCAGATCTCATATTTACACTAAAATGCAATTAAAAAAAAATGTAATTTGAACAAATATGCCTTTAAGAGGTATGGGTGGAAGTGACGTTTTGTCGCTTCCACCCTGCTATGGTATAGAGATGGGTGGGGGCCATCTTGGCCTTACTCGTCTCCTTACCACAGACAAGAAAGGTCCCATATCGCCTCCGCCACTACCCACAGCTCCGGTAAGTGGCGGGAGGGGGGGTGTTGCCTCTCCTGCCACCGATGTCTGTGATCTCGTGGCAAACCCGCTGCAGAGACCACCGTTATCGTACACAAGACTGGCGCCTGAAGAGATGGATCTCTCGGTTGTGGCAGCAGCTGCTGCCATTACCGAGATATCCCCCTTCAAAAAAATGGACGTACATTGGCGTGCGCTGGTCGTAAAGCGGTTAACCACTTCAGCTCCAGACGATCCCCCCTCCCCCCCCTGACCAGACCATTTTTTTTGCTATGTGGCTCTGTGCTACTTTAACTGATAATTGCGTGGTCTTGCAATGCTGTACCCAAACAAAACTTATATAAAACACAAATGGTTTTCTTTGATGGTATTTGATCACCTCTGGGTTTTATTTTTTTATATAAGCCAAAAAAGGCCAACAATTTTGGTTAAAAAAAAAAAAAAAAAACTTTTTTGCTTTCTGCCATAAAACATATCCCATAAAAAAAAAATCTAATCTCAATAAGTTTTGGCCAAAATGTATTCTGATACATGTCTTTTGTAAAAATAATACCAATAAGTGTATATTGTTTTGGTTTGTGTGAAACTTATAGCTTCTACAAATGATGGGATACATACTGGATTTTTTATTTTTTTTTGTGGTATATTTAGTAATAGTGGTGATCCACAACTTACAGCGGGACGGTGGCCAGTCTGACTCCAACAGACACTTTGTGGGAACTAACTGCCACTGACATCACAACTGGCATTATTACAGTGATAAGTGCTAATATGCACTGTCACTGTACTAATGACACTGAGCAGGAATGGGTTAACGAGTTATCAAAAGGTTAAATATGTGCCTAACAATTGTTTGTGTGTACAAGTGTGGTTTCTGCCCGGGACCCAGTGATCTGCATGTGTTGTGATGCACAACTGGGCTCGTGTGCCATCCTACTGGAAATGTAGAGTCACATATTTATACCGTGATTCTGTGCAGCCAGTGTCCTATCATATATGGTCCCCCATCGGATAGTGTCCGCTGTGTACTGGGCATGCGCAGGACACAGGAACACAGATTCCGAAAATACCCGAGGATGTACGGCGCCTGCGCCGTGAGTCCAGGTTCTATCCCCACCATCCAAGTGGACATAGAGTAGGAACATAAAAGAGCCGAGCGCAGCGAGGCCGAGCCCGAAGCGTGGCGAGCGAAGCTCGCCCGCAAGGGGCCCTCTAATTTTCCCAACCCTATGTCCGCTTGGATGGTGGGGCTACCACCTCCACTCACGGTGCAGGCGCCGTTCATCTTCGGAGATTTTCAGAAGCTTCTTCTGCCCCGTACTGCGCATGCGTAGTACAGGGCGGACACTATATATGATGGCAGGACACTATCTGCCAGAACACTGGCCCACACTGTGGCAGTAAATGTGCAGCGCATGGTTGGCAACTGGTTAATAATATTATTACTTTTGAAGCGTATTCTAATTTTAGATTTTTCAAGGTGTGTGTTGTGCTTTTTTTTTTTTTTTTTTTTATTATTCTCCCATTCTGTGTGACTTTTCCTTCTAAAGTATAACTAATAAATGCCTCTGTGTTCCAGGCTTCTTGCTATCTGAAACAAGGCAAGTTCAAGCAAGCTGAGACTTTATACAAAGAAATCTTGACAAGGGCACATGAAAGGGAATTTGGATCAGTTGACGGTGAGAGTTTTGGTTATTAAAAAAGAAAAATTCGAACTGATAAAATTTGTCTAATTTCAACTATATTGAAAAAATGTCGTAATAGATTTCAGCTGGATTGTTTAAAGAGGGAGTCCACTGGAAAAAAAAAATTATTAAAAGCCAGCAGCTATAAATACTACAGCTGATGACTCTTAAAGTGGAAGTAAACCCATCGATTTAAACAGTTAAAAAAAAAAAAAAAAAAGGCATGCCGGGAATGCTAACTGCACATTGGCTGTGCTCTCAGCCAAACTATCAAAACCATCCAATGGCTGGTGTCATAACGCATCACATGTGCAGCACCATAGCAGTTGAAGATTAAACAGAGGCAAAGATGGCAGCTTCCTTGGCTGAAAACGATAGGGGAGTTTACTTCCACTTTAATAAATGGACACTCACCTGTCCCAGGATCCAGCGATGTCGGCAGCCGAGGCTGATCGATCTCTCGGCTTCCGCCGCCATTCTCGGTGAGGGAATCGGGAAGTGAAGAGTTGCGGCTTCACTTCCCGGTTCCCTACTGTGCATGAGCGAGTCGCGCAATGTGAAGGGTCCATGCTGTCTCTGGGATCCGTGTGTGTCCCAACAGACAGCGCAGCGGGATAGGAAGAGTTATAGACTCCCGTGGGAGTCTATGCCCGGAAGTGGGACAGGTATCTGCACCCCCCCCCCCCCCCCCCTGAAAGGTGCCAACTGTGACACCGGGGGGGGGGGGGGGGGGGGGGTGGAACTCCGCTTTAAAGTGGTTGTAAACCCTTACAACACACGCGCAGGCTCACTGAGCGCGGCATCTTGAATGACGGAGATGGCGCGCGTGTTGGCTCCCGTGCGCATGCGCGGGAGTGACGTCATCGCGGCTTCGTCGAATGACAGCGGCGGAGCTGCGAGACCCACCGAGAAGATCGATGCCCCGAACTACAGGGGACAGCGGTGACTTCTCCTAAGTGACACATAATGGACTACTATGTGATGCGATGCATAGTAGTCCATTATGCTTTGCCTTTGCAGGGAATGAAAGAGGAAGTAAACCCATCAGGGTTTAATTCCTCTTTAAGGTATTTTAAAAAATGACACACAGGAGTTTTACTAAAGCTAGAGAGTGCAACATCTGGCTCACTTCTGCAAGCAAACCAATCAGCTTCTAACCTTGGCTTGTTCAATTAAGCTTTGGCAATAAAACCTGGAAGCTGATTGGTTTCTTTAGAGAAGTGATCCTGATTTTGCACTCTTTTTAGTTTTAGTAAATAAACCCCAGTGTTTTTAAAAGTGATACCAGCAAAGTAAACCTTTCCCTAATTTTCATGTCAGCCTGTATCGCTTCAAGCTGATGTGAAAAATTTGTTTGCGCATATGCTTTTTTTTTTTTCCCTTTTCTTCTGCTTGGTTTCTCTGAAGCCAGCGATGCCAAAGCCCTTGCTACCCCCTGGGAAAGCAGCTATATAATTGCCTTCAGGAAAATCCCTGTACCTTTAAAGATCTCCAAGTATTGTCATACTGTGCAGATCTTGGAAGGGTTATAAAAAAATATATATATATATATATATATATATATATATATATATATATATATATATATATATATATATATATATATATATATATATATATATTCTATATCTACCATATCTAGAAATACAGAATATTTTTATTAATGTAACTAAGCTTTGAGACGCATGAATTCGTTATTTAGCACATTAATCGTCTGTAGAATTAACCCTTTCGCTGCGTCCCAAAAAATGATTACACAAGTACCAGCAGTGTAATGTGAACAAATAGCCAGCTTCTATAGCAGCCATGAATTTCTTTACCTTTTTACAGTAAGCTGTTGGCTTTGTAGCAGAAGGGATTCACTTGGCTACAAAGCCCCCTCCACATTTGAACACAGAAATGCACGCAAATAAAAGCAATTGTTGCTCCGCACATTTTAGGTGTCACTATGCACGTTGGAGTACTAATTCTAATGCAATAATTCACTGTTAACTCCAAGTTGATGAGCTATTAAAGCCTTTTAAAGAGTTGTCTATGTAAATTTGTGGATATTCTAGATTCTTACCATAGCTCAGGCCGTACGATTTTAAGGCATGACATGTTTACAGATGTTCTACATACATGCAAGCAGTGTAGGAAAACCAGTAACATTTACAGGCTGTACTTGATTTTAATTGTTATGCTCTTACAGATGAGAACAAACCTATCTGGATGCACGCCGAAGAAAGAGAAAAGTTCAAAGTAAGGTTTGCAGATTAGATGCAAATTTCAATTTTGGTCTTAGGAAAAGATGAAAACTTTATTTTTATTTTTTTAATGATGTGCTAATGTTGTAAAGCACTTGTTTAGTGTGAATTTTATTTCCTTACCTATTCCAATTCCTTCTATAGTGGGGAAAATTATTTGATCCCCCTGCAGATTTTGTAAGTTTGCCCACTTACGAAGAAATGAGGAGTCTATAATTATCGTAGGTGTATATTAAATAAAAGAGACAGAATATCAACCAACAATTCAGAAACGCACGATACAAATGTTATAAATTGAGTTAAATACGTTTTCGATCCCCTACCAACCAACAATAATTCTGGCACCCAAAGCCTGACGACAGTATGTCCTCATGTGATACACAGATTTAAGAAGGTGCTCTTAAAGTGGAGCTCCACCCGATTTATACAAAATAGCTCCCTAATATTATTTTTCTCTGTTATATATAATGCAGACATTTAAGTTCAATGTACCTTTTTTATCCTTGAGTTACTGGCCATTTCCGGATTTGGGGGATTGCGGATATGGGCGGGGTTGCTGCGGCTTCCTTTGTGCCGCACTGTCTCCTGGGATCCTTTTTTCTTGTTCCCAGGAGTCTGTGCGGTGGCCTGGCACGAGTTATCGTGCGATTTAGAACTCTGAAGAACATTACTGCGCATGCGCGAGATCTACGATAGACCGGGCGTTGCATTCTGGGAGATGCACATCACAGAATACGGGAAGGGAATGCCTGTGGGCTTCACATGCCCATAGGCAAGATGACCACTATTGATTTTTTTTTTATTTTTTTTTATTTTTTTAATAAAGCGTTCTTTGCTTGACAAAAAGCAATGGGAAAACATAAAAAAACTGGGCATGTAAGTAACAAATGTTAACACTAATTTGTTTTTAAATGTCACAAAAAAAACAAAAAACGTCGGAGGTAGTGGAGCCCCGCTTTAACTCGTTATGGGTGTAAAAGACACCTGTCCACAGAATCTTTCTTCCATTCAAACCTTACCATCATGGGCAAGACCAAACGACTGTCAAGGGAGGTCAGGGACAAGATTGTAGAACTGGAATGGCCTACAAGATCATCAGCAAGAAGCTTGGTGAGGAGACAACTGTTGGAGCCATTTATTTGCAAATGGAAGAAATACAAAATAACCATCGATCGCTCTTGGTCTGGAGCTCCATGCAAAATTTTGCATCCTGGGTTAAGAATGATCATGAGAAAAGTGAGAGATCAGGCCAGAACTACACGGGAGGAGCTTGTGAATGATTCCAAGGCAGTTGGGACCACAGTCACCGAACAAACCATTGGTAATACGATACTCCGCCATGGATTGAAATCCTGCAGCACCCGCAAGTTCCCCTTCAAGAAGGCACATGTACAGGCCCGTCTGAAGTTTGCCAATGAACACCTAAATGATTAAAGGAACGATTGGGAGAGAGTGCTGTGGTCAGAAGAGGCCAAAATTGGCATTAACTCGACTCGCCGTGTTTGAGAGAAGAAAAATGCTGACTATGACCCTAAGAGCACCATCCCTACAGTCATGCACAGAGGTGGAAACATGATGATTTGGGGCTGTTTCTCTGCTAAAGGTACAGGCCGACTTTGCCGCGAGGGGCCAATGTTTTGTAAGATCTTGGATGAGAACATTCTTCCCTGATCCAGAACACTGAGCATAGGTCGTGAATGGATCGACCACCATGACAATGTCCAAAAACATACCACCAAGACAACAAGGGAGTGGCTCAAGAAAAAGCACATTAAGTTCATGGAGTGGCCTAGTCAGTCTCCAGATCTTGATCCTATAGAAAATTTATGGAGGGAGCTGAAACTTCCAGTTGCAAAGCAAGAGCCAAGGAACCTTAAGGATTTAGGGAAGATCTGTAAATCAAAATCCCTCCTGAGATGTGTGCTAACCTGGTAACCAACTACAAAACATCTTGCCTCTGTGCTTGCCAACAAGGGTTTCTCCACCAAGTACTAGGTCTTTTTTTTTCTTTGCAAGTAAAATAAGTATTTGATCCCTATTAGAAAAGGGGTAGTGTCCAGTGGGTCTGCAAAGTAGGATTCTCTCTCATCCCTATTAAATGGATAACCAAAAAAAGTGTTCCTCTTATTGGGCCTTTAAATGGGATAAAGGCTACTTGGGGTATTAATGCGTATATGAATTTATTTGGAGTAAACCATATAAAGGACAATTCTGTGAATAATACAGATGTGAAAGATACATTAACATGAATACACAAACAGTACATGGGATGCAGTATACATAATGAGAATGCAATACAATATGAAAAAAGCACAATCATAAACTCCACAAAACATGTGAGCTACATGTATGGGGGAAAAAGGACCCGACGCGTTTCGAGTAATCACTCTTCTTCAGGGGTACTGATTGGAAATGGCACGATATGAGTGTGTCTGCAAATAAGGGAATACTTTATGAACAAGACGATGAAGAAATATGCAATCATAGAGAGATATATAAACAAACAAAAAGGGGGTACATATATACTACAACAAGGTGTTACATTGTATACACATTTAAAAAGGTATGAACGTCAGTACTGACCATAGAGTATTGCTGGGGAGCATGATAATTTCCTGCATCCATATGGGATGTTGCATTAAAAACAAAAGACAGGGACAGCCAGGTGCCGATGATCCCATAGACTGCTACAGCGTGTCTGGGGGGGGGGGGGGATCCTCTACGTAAAAACCAGAGAGATCCCTGGAGGAGAGACAGCTCCCCCACAGAGGGTGCCAAAACACCCAACAAGTGTAATGGAGATACGTCAAGAGTGGCCTCTGTACCCTGGAAGAAGGGGAAGGGGTAAGAAGGAAAAGGTAAGGTATCAAAAAAGAAGCAGCATATCGACTTCAATGGGCCAAAGAATCCCCAAAACCAAAAGGAGGGGAGAAGAAAGTGGCCCTCAAAGTGCTGGAAGGTACATACCTGGGGTTATGTAGTGGTGTTGCCCCAACCTGGTGATTTTACTCGCTAAGCTGTAATTCCAATTTATCACATTTGTATCGTGTGTTTTTTTTTGATTGCTATTATGTCTGTATCATTTAAAATACACATATTAGAGAAAATTATAGCCCCTTAATTTCTTTGCAAGTGGGCGAACTCACAAAATCCACAAGTGATAAAATGACTATTTTCCCCACTGTAGATTAGGGATCCCTTCTAAAGATAGACCAAAAAATTACATTACACAATAATACGGGATTTTATTTTTTTGAAACATGCCAATATTTTTGGATTTTCGAGCATGTAATTTCTTTACTCTTATGTATCCCTTTATTTTAGGGTAAACAGAAGGATGGCACATTCGGAGAGTATGGAGGCTGGTATAAAGCATGCAAAGTTGATAGGTAAGTGAAGGTTATGATGCACTCTTTCTTGGTTCAGTATTTTCACCTATTTGCTGCTCTGGCTGTCGGTTGTAAAAGGTAGAACCTCATCCAAGCCCCTGGCAAAAATGAAAAATGTCTTCTGAATATATGTAAAGCATATATTTCCTGTGTGGTTCTTTATTCACATGTATGTTACAGTTAATATTGCATTGTAAAGTTGCTGTCAAAAAAACACAAACATAATGTTACATTATCCTTAGTCCCACAGTGACCACTACCCTGAAAAACCTTGGAGCACTTTACAGACGTCAGGGCAAGTTTGAAGCTGCAGAAACACTAGAGGAGGCGGCGATGAGGTCACGGAAACAGGTAAGTGAGGTGTCTGGTGTCCTTTTGCCTAGGCTTTGCAGCTTATTGCTTTTCAGTATGTTGTAGTGTTAAACAAATAGGCCCATTTGATCATTACCCTTTTATCAGTATTTTAGAAGCCCGCTTAAGGACCGCCTCCTGCACATTTACATCGGCAGAATGGGCACGGGCAGGCAAATTGGCATACAGGTATGTCCATTTTTATATGCCGCCCTGCCATCGCGTGCGCGCCGCCGGTGGCGCGCTAGCGTGCTGGTCGGGACCCCCGTGAGTCCAGTCGTGGGTCCCGCGGACTCTATCGCCACGGGGATACCCACGATCATCTCACGGGGAGGCTGAACGGGCAGATGCCGTTCTAAACGGCATCTCCTCGTTCTGCCTAGCAACAAGTGACGCTGATCTCTGCTCCATGTGATTGGAGCAGAGATCAGTGTTCACTAACACAAAGCCCAACCCCCCCACAGTTAGTAACACGCCCCTAGGAACACTTAACCCCTACACTGTCACCCCCTGGTTAACCCCTTCACTGCCAGTGTCATTTACACAGGAATCGGTGCATTTGTATAGCAGTGATTGCTGTATAAATGACAATGGTCCCAAAAATGTGTCAAAAATGTCCGATGTGTCCTCCATAATGTCGCAGTCACAAAAAAAATTGCTGATTGCTGCCATTACTAGTAAAAAAAAAAAAAAAAAATTATTAGTAAAATGCCATAACTATCCCCTATTTTGTAAACGCTATAACGTTTGCGCAAACCAATCAATCGCTTATTGCGATTTTTTTTTTTTTTTTTTTTTTACGTATCGGCCTAAACTGAGGGAAAAATGTTTTTTATGTATATTTTTGGGGGATATTATAACAAATATAAATAAAAACCGCAGAGATGACCAAATACCACCAAAAGAAAGCTCTATTTGTGGGGAAAAAAAGGGCGACAATTATGTTTGGGAGCCACGTCGCACGACCGCGCAATTGTCAGTTAAAGCGACGCAGTGCCGAATCGCAAAAAGTGGTCTGGTCTTAAGTCAGCAAAATGGTCCAGGGCTGAAAGTGGTTAATAAAAAAATAAAAGTGACGGATAATCTTGTCCACGCATTCCCTTCTACTGCATATTCTAGATCAGCCTTTCTCAACCTTTTCAACACAGAGGAACCCTTGAAATAGTTCTCCGGTCTCGAGGAATCCCCTGCTAAATATTGGAAATCTACAACTCATGATACATTAGTGTGATGGTCAGTGGGAAGAATGGTCCTTACACTTGTGGTCATTGGGAAGAATTACCTCCTTACAGATAGCTAAAAAGATCAATGTTGCCAGTGGGAACTTATCTGAGAGGCAGAAATTGCCCAATGCAGAAGGAACCCCTACAACCTCTGGAGGAACCCTAGGGCTCCACGGAACCCTGGTTGAGAATCACGGTTCTAGATCTATGATCCAAAACCTATTGCTTAGAAATACCTATGTAGTCTAACCAAAGCCCACAAATCTTCCTAAATTGAAATCGTAAATATGTAGGATCGACAGAATTCTGCTGTTGTAGGTTTGTAATACACACAAGGTCTAGCCTTGCCCTCTATTACATGTTCTGATTAGACACCGCTCCCAGGTTCCTCATATTTTTCCGCCTACTCTGATGCCCACTGGCAAAGAATAGAGCTGTCACCTCAGTCAGAAAATCATATGCAGTAAAAGTTTTGCATGGTCTCTGTTGGTGTGTATATAGCCATATGACATTTGTGCTCATTGTCCTGGTATTGGCATGCCGTGTTCAGTAATCCATTTATGAAGTGATTTGTGACTGAATCCGTGTGTTTTCCTGCTGGCTTACAGAGCTCAGTGTGATGCAGAAATGTGTCTGATTTATCATGTTCATCTCCAACACAAACTTAGGTTTGGGAAACTGGATCACAAGCCTTTGATAGAACCTCAAAAATCACCTTGGGCTTGTTTCAGTCGCTCACAGTGTTAAGATAGTAGAGGACAGGCCAAGTTATAGAACTTCTTCTTTTTTTTTTTTAGCTTAAAGGGGTTGTAAAGGTAAATGCAGGTAAAACATACAATGCATTAAGGTGAAAAAACATCTGACACTGCCTGCGCCCCATAGCCCCCCCCCCCCCCCGTTTTACTTACCTGACCCCTCAAGTCCTGCGCTCGCCCCCGCCGTCCTCTTCGCCGATCAGCCTTGGCCGCTGATTGGCTGGAGTGGATGGATTGAAAGCAGCGCTGCCATTGGCTTGCGCTGCTGTCAATCACATCCAATGACGCGGAGAGCCGGGGGGGGGGGGGGGGGGGGGGGCGGGTTCGTGTGTAGCACTGTATTTGATAGTGTTGTAGCTTGTAAAGGGACACTTTCCCCACCTTCTGGTCAAGGGCCAGTGTTTAGGCCTGGTGAGATTTACACCACCGCTCCGCAAAGGCAGGACCTGCGAACTCAGAGAATTGCTCCGGGTGAAGGGATCCGTGCAGCAAATGACGACGCAGCAAATGACGACGCAGCAAATGACGACGCAGCAAATGACGACGCAGCAAATGACGACGCAGCAAATGACGACGCTAACAGCTGATGCGTTTCGTACTAAAGCTAGTGCTTACTCATAGCTATGAGTAAGCACTAGCTTTAGTGCGAAACGTGTCAGCTGTTAGCATCTTTTGCTGTGATGTCATTTGCTGTGTTCCTAAATATTATTTGAATAAAGCATTGTTTTAGCTTTGGAGTGCGGCCGTCCAGAGTTTTGTCATTATCCACATTATCTGTTTAGGCCTGGTGCTTTGAGGCTAGGCCTGAACACTGCGTC
>NW_027507879.1:1228777-1321277 GCF_037356315.1 Lithobates pipiens | reverse complement strand
TTTCATTTACCCTCTCTTTTTATTCCCCCCGTGCTGTTTTCTTTACAATGGGACAATCAATCAGCATATATTCCACCTTCATGCAATTTCCTGTAATCAATACCATAACGATGAAAAGCATGGGATACTGCCTAATCCGATCTGCTGATTTATACTGTGTACTGTACTCTTCCCTTCGTTTCTTCTGTACTTCTGCATGTTGTGCTGTTTTCAGCTTGTTACTGTTCGGTGAGTTACAATTTTGTTATTGAACACGAAGTAAAGAATTGACAGTATTTCTAGGTCTCTGAATTGGGCCCCTAAGCTATTTGGTTTTGGATGGACGGTAACAAAGTAACCAGGCTGGCAATAATATATTAACCTTTGCCGTCTCTGACACACCGGAGTAAAGTACAATTCATTGCCAGTGTGGGTGACCTGGTCATCATTAAAACATTGTACGTTCCCCAACAGATACAGGACATAATGTTTACTACGGGATATTGTCATAAGAGTTTCCAGAGGCCTGGAAGAAAAAGCGAGGTGGCGACATTTACATAGAAGCTATGAATCACAAACGCTTATTTTCCAATAGGTTTGCCTCAAGTGGGGCATGGGTGCTCAATATTTACCCTCCATAGAGACCTCATGCCAGCCTAAATAAGATGAGGAGGACAGATACATAGACTACACTAGCTGCTTTGTGAATTTGACTGCATGGCAACAGAAGCTTCATATAAGCTTTCCTTCATAAAGGTGCTTACAGGCTTAAAGGGGTTGTAAAGGTAAATGTTTTTTCACCTTAATGCATTCTATGCATTAAGGTGAAAAAACATCTGACACTGCTGGCACCCCCAGCCCCCCCCCCCCCCCCCCCCCCGTTTTACTTACCTGACCCCTTGAAAATCCTGCGCTCGCCCCCCCCCCCGCTGTCCTCTTCACCGCTCAGCCTGGCCGCTGATTGGCTGAAGTGGATGGATGGAAAGCAGCGCAGCCATTGGCTTGTGCTGCTGTCAATCACATCCACTGACGGGGACGTGTGATACAGCCAGCGGCTATAGCCGCTGGCTGTATCACGGGAGCGCGCCCGCAGGTGCTTCTCACCATAAGAGGGAGCTCGCATGAACATAAAAAGTACCTGCGGGAGGAAGCAGAGACAGCCACCAAGGGTGCCCAGTAGAGCAGGTTCGGAGCCACTCTGTGCAAAAAGAGTATAACATGTTTGTTATTTAAAAAAAAAATAATAATTTACTTTACAATCCCTTTAAGGCTGGATTCACACCTATGGCATTTTTTTGTGCTTTTTGCATTTTGCAGATTTGCTCTGCAGAACGTGTTCCATAGGAAACCATGGTAAATGGACTGTAGTGCAAATCTGCAAAATGCAAAAAGCGCTAAAACTGCCATAGGTGTGAATCCAGCCTAAGAGAACGTTCATTCAGTCCCAGCCACAGGTCTGTCCATACCTGACCATCGCACCTATATGAGCTTACTGGATATCCAAATCCCAAGCCCATGAGGATTAAAGTCTAAGTTTACTGGAAAAAGCAAAACAAAATGGAATCAGAACAAGGGACCTTACTTACGATATGCACTGAGGTGCACTGAGCGCAGCATCTTCAACGACGGAGATGCCGCGCGTGTCGGCTCCTGTGCGCATGCGTGGGAGTGGCGTCATCGCTGCTTCGCCGAATGACAGCGGCGGAGCAGCGAGACCCACCGAGAGGATGGATGCGCCGGACTACAGGTGACAGCGGTGACTTCGCTGGCTCCTGTGTCAGGTAAGTGACACATAATGGGATGCGATGCGATGCATAGTAGTCCATTATGCTTTGCCTTTGCAGGGAATGAAAGAGGAAGTAAACTCATCAGGGTTTACTTACTCTTTAAGTATGGGGATGGCTCGCAGTGTCCGCTCTTCTGGGAAGGCTTTCTGCAAGATTTTAGATTGTCTCTGGTAATATGTGCCAATTTAAAAAAAAAAAAAATTGCATTTCCAATTTATCCTAAAGATGTTCAGTACAGTGGAGATCCGGGTTCTGTGCAGGCCACGTATGTTCCTCCACACGAAACTCATCAAACCATATTTTTAATGGAGCTGGCTTTGTGCATGGGACACAGTTATGCTGGAACACTAAACAGTCTTCCCCAAAATGTTGTCCAACATGTATTTGTGTGGCGTAGCATTAATAGTACCCTTCACTGGAAACACTTGAATGCAATCATTTTTGTAAGGGGTTGTTGCTTTTAGCCATATGATTAGATATGAAGGCCATTGTCCAGAATGGTGCCCACATAGTTTTATGTAGGCCTTTCTTGTTGCTGAGTCTGATTGGTTGAAAATCAGTTGAATACGTAGAGAATGCATTAGAACAGCCTTTCTCAACCTTTTCAACGCAGAGGAACCCCGGCTAAAAATTATAAATCTACAACCCATGATACATTAGTGTGATGGTCGGTGGGAAGAATGGTCCTTACACTTGTGGTCATTGGGAAGAATTACCTCCTTACAGATAGCTAAAAAAATCAATGGTGTCGGTGGGAACTTATCTGAGAGGCAGAAATTGCCCAATGCTGAAGGAACCCCTACAACCTCTGGAGGAACCCTGGTTGAGAATCACTGCATTAGAAGATACCAGGGTAATAAATCTGACATTCGCATACAGTCACAGACAACATGGAAATGGTGAAGGAGATCAGTAGATGAACTTCCATGCAGTGAATGTACAAGGCAAGCATGTATAGGTAGATATTATTTTTGCCAGCCTGGTTTCCCTATTACCCTTCTATCAAAACAAAGGTATTTGTGATTTATTTTAAACCAAAGCAGAAGTAGTGATTCCTAAAGCAATGTCCTGTAGTTTTAGAACCCAAGGCTAGAGAATTTTTTTTTTTTTTTTAATACATTGTAGAAATACAAGTTATTAATGTTCATTGCACTTAACTGGTTTTGTAATACATGCATTATTATTTTACATTGTCATTTTGTCATATGGGGAAACAGTACCACATTCCATATACTTGTGTTTTTAATGTGACATCCCACATTCATGATACATTTTATGCATGACATTGCCTGCTTCTATATGTTACCCTTTTTATTGTTTTTATCCGCCTCCAAAAAGTGACTTTGCATGGCTAATGCGATTTGCCTCATGCTAAAGCTCATTATTATTTTTGGTAAATCATCATGGAGCCGCACCTGATACAGATGGTAACAGATGAATGAACTTTTTTATACAATGTGAGATGGTGCCACAGCACCCTAGTTGACACAACACTTGATATTCCAAGTGATTGGGTATGGGTAGTGCATTGCATTGTTAAAAAAAAGTCCAATTTTTTAAAGTTTGATCCATTTTCAGTCCTTGGAATTACATTGCAAGCTTGTGGAGTTGTAAAACTATAGTTGGAGGCTCAGCATGCGTGCGGGTCTCCTGGTGCAGTGATGAGCCTGTGCCAGGTAGGGTGGTCATCCATGGCTTTTATGTTTGCAAGCCATGCATCCATTTCAGCATAATTTGCATCGGTGAGGCGGGGTTGAAGTCATGTAGGTTTTTCCAGGAGGTGATGACAGTCTGGCTGTTGGAAAGGGCCATTATTAAAGTGGAAGTAAACTCCCCTATCGTTTTCAGCCAAGGAAGCTGCCATCTTTGCCTCTGTTTAATCTTCAACTGCTATGGTGCTGCACATGTGATTGGTTATGACACCAGCCATTGGATGGTTTGATAGTTTGGCTGAGAGCACAGCCAATGTGCAGTTAGTATTCCCGGCATGCCTTTTTTTTTTTTTTTTAACTGTTTAAATCGATGGGTTTACTTCCACTTTAAATGCTCCAACTTTCCTAAAATGCCCGTCCAAGAAGATATTCAAGTAAGGCGTAAAAAGGACCTTTTCTCTTTTTTAAAGTGTAGTTTTGTCAGAAAATTAAATCCTGCTAGATCACTTCAGGCTGGTCCCTTTTGCAGGTATAGCTAAGTAAAACATTAAAAATAAGTGCCTATACCAGGGATATGCAATTAGCGGACCTCCAGCTGTTGCAGAACTACAAATCCCATGAGGCATAACAAGACTCTGGCAGCCACAAGCATGACACCCAGAGGCAGAGGCATGATGGGACTTGTAGTTTTGCAACAGCTGGAGGTCCACTAATTGCAGATCCCTGGTCTATACTATTTAAAATTTTGTAATACACTGCCTCACCCTGCTCTGCACATGCTCTGTTGCTTTCTATTTTTAGGCACGGCTGAATTTGTAGAGGCTGATCTGCTGACTGCCTTAAAGCAGAATTAAACCCTCCTATCCTTTTTACAGCAGTGGTCATCAACCCTGTCCTCGGGGCCCACTAACAGGCCAGGCTTTATGTATTAACTTGTGGAGATGCAGAGTAGAATACTGCGATCACTGAGCAGCAAATTATGTCACCTGTGATGTATTTCCGTTATCTTGCAAACCTGGCATGTTAGTGGGCCCTGAGGATAGGGTTGATGACCACTGCTTTACAGTCAAGGAAGTTGCTTCTGTTTGATCTGCAACTCCCATGTTGCTGCACATCAGTTATGACTGCAGTCATTTGATGGTTTAACTGTTTGGCTGAGGACACCAGAAAATTTAACAGCAAACCCAGCATTCTAGGATTCTAACTTTTTTTTTTATTTTTTTAAACAATGGGTTTAGTTCTGCTTTATGATTTACTACTGTTTAGGGGCTCACCCTGCTTCAGCAAAATGACAGCCTCCAGCAAGAAGATACAGGAGCAATGCTAGAGGCAGTTTACAACACACACTAGTTTTGATAGCAGCATTATTAATGTGGGATGTATGTTCCTTGTTAAAGCAGAACTTTACCCATAACTTGATTGGTGTCTGTACTGAAGGACACTTATCTGAGCAGTGCATCCACCTATAGTAGACGATACGGTGTCTGATGTCCGCAAATTGTCCGTAAGTACAGCATATGTCTAGCATAGCAACATTTCACTAGCAGATACTTCACCTGCTTGTGAGATTGTTAATTGCAAGATCGCCTTACCTCACTACGGTATAAGGGCTTGTCTGCATCAGGTGCAGTGCGGGAATGCTTGCAAAATCACGCATTTTCCCACACCACACAAAAACCGTTCTGTGTTTTTGTTTTGCAGATGCATGTGGGTGCCATTGAGTCTTATTGGCAGTCCCATGCATCTAGCAAATACATGTGCTCTTGTGCCAAACAAATTGATTTTAAAAATGGTGCTGCCACTAATATATATATATATATATATATATATATATATATATATATATATATATATATATATATATATATATATATATATATATATATATATATATATATATATATATATATAGCAACCCATTGAAACTATTAGCCCTTGTACACACGGTCGGAGATTCCGACGGAATGTGTCCTATTCGGACCGTTTTGTCGGATATTCCGACTGTGTGTGGTCTCCATCCGACGGACCAACTTGCCGGTAAAATTTTCCAACAAAATGCTCTGATCGGACATACTCCGATCATGTGTAGCCTACTCCGACGGACAAAGTGCCACGCATGCTCAGATCAAATTCCTAGACCAAAGCTATTGGCTACTAGCCTGAACGTAGTCCGGTCGTAACGAAATAACGTCATCACGTTATGTACAATCGGATTTTCCGACAACTTTGTCCGACCGTGTGTATGCAACAGTTTTGGACAAAATCCATCAGATTTGGTTGTCAGAATGTCCGACCGTGTGTACAAGGGCTTAGGCTGCACAGGAACACACAAAACGTGCTTGCTCAGACGCACATACTTGTGTGATCGAGCCCTAAAAATTGATTTCTTAGCCCATACCGCACGCTCTAGAAAGGATCTGTGCAGCTTTGTGTCTGACCAAGAGTGGAGGAACCTACACATGTCTGGTCCGTGTTTCTCCCATTCTCTGGTATCAAATTTTGTAGGACTTTCCTGGAAGAAAATTAATAAAATTGGGCTTTAGCAATGAGATGTAATTTTATTACTAATGACATTTGCTAATGTCTGTATTATTATTATTTTTTTTATTAGTTTTAAAGAGGTTCTCCATGCAGAAAGTTTTGCTCAATGATATCTTGCATGACTGGGTGCTAGAGACCTTGCTGCCTATGGCCAGCTTAAATCTGCCCCCCCCTCCCCCCCCCCCCACAGGCAAGGAAACTGATATGAGCGATCGGCATGCTGCTACCAGAGGAAACTCCATGTTGTAACTAGAGACGCACACAGATCATTCTATTACAGTATAGGAAGCGTCTGTCAGATCTTCTGTAAGGGAATGTAGCCTGATTTACAATGCTCAAATTTTGAAATCTTTCAAGAGGAGGTAAACCCTGATGGGTGTTACTTCCTCTTTGACTCCCTGCAAAGGTAAAGCATAATGGACTACTATGCATCGCATCACATCGCATAGTAGTCCATTATGTGTCACTTACCTGACACATGAGCCAGCGAAGTCACCGCTGTCCCCTGTAGTTCCGAGCGTCCATCTTCTTGGTGGGTCTCGCTGCTCCGGCGCTGTGATTCGCCGGTGCAGCGATGACGTCACTCCCGCGCATGCGCACGGGAGCCGACACTCGTGGCATATCGCCGCGATAGGCGGCTTACCCAGTGCGCCTGCGCACCGCTGTCTACGGTGCATGCGCCGTAGACAGCCGTGACTGTCTTCCGGTAACTATCTCCTAAACCGTGTAGGTTTAGGAGATATTTCGTGGACCTACAGGTAAGCCTTAATCTAGGCTTACCTGTAGGTCAAAGTGGTTTGTAAGGGTTTACAACCACTTTCACGGTCAATCAAGTGCGTATTTTTTATTTTTTTTCTGAAAATTCTAATCAGAGATTTCTAAAATGAAGAACTTCTATATATTAGCTTCTGAATACAAGAAAGCGGTGTTTAATATTTCTCGTTGTGTGTGGAGAACCTCTTAATTATTTTTTTTTTTTTTCATGAACTTATAGCATGCCATATTGCTGGATTGCAATGCCTCAATCTGCATGACTTTTATGTTTCCCAGTGATCACTTTCATTTTTCAATCTGCATGGGGTGTGTGAACCCTCCGGCCTGTAAATACATTCTTATGTTATGGGTGAAAGAGAATAGAGTCTGAACACTCTATCCTTAGATCCACCAGATCCATCAGCTTTGATTGTTGTAATGGTCACACTGTACTAGTTTTCTGCTTATTCAGCACATTGTTTCTCTTACTTTATTACTGCTTTTCACTGTAATGGCAATTTATGGGAATTAAATGGTGGAAACAGAGGCGAGTAGTAACCCTCCTTCTCTAAATAAAATTATTATACACCAAAAAAATAAAAATCTTTGAAGACCTCAGACACATGGAGGCAAATACAATAAGACGATGCAGAGAACAAAGCATGGTGTGCAAAGTACAGCACCCCATAGCAGACAATCGTAATCTACCTGTACTGGTTTGATTTCAGTTAAAGCTAAACTCCAGGCAAACAAATTAATGCACTTTTAGAATCCATGCTTGCTAAAGAATTATGTTTGGCCAGTATTTTGCTAGACAGCCTATTCATGTTCTGGACCTTGCTGCAGACTTCACAGCCATTAGGCAGCACAACCCTGGTGTAAAATCTTCCCAAGCCGTTTACTGGACAATAATGAAGCAGCTGCTTATTGTTAAAATTAAAATGTAATATGGCTAAACCCAGGACCCTGCATTCACTATATCTGGTCTCCCACAGAATTGCAATTATTTTAGTAACTTTAATCTGCTAAATACTGGAGCTGCACAATTAATGGTTAAAAAAACGCAATCTCAATTCACCCCCCCCTCTGGTGATCTCTTGAGAATAGGCGATTCTTTCATATAAACAAGTGGAGAGACTTATCTGCTCACTCAGCTGTCAAAAGAAAGCATCCAGGGCAGTCTGCCAAGTGTAGAACTTGAAACATTGTAACTAAACTTGCTTCTTAGATCAAAGGGAAAGAACTTCTTGTGTAAACAAATAATCTGGGCAGTCAGCCAAGCTTTCAACAACATGTAAATGCAGGAAGTTTAACCACTTAGGCCCCTTTCACACATGCGGACATTATGTCCGTATTTCATCCATCCGATTGCGGATATAAATACGGACATACATGCATTCCTATGGGATAGCGGGTGTCTGCGGATAAACATCCGCAGACACCAGATATCGTCCGCCTCCGCAATTGTCCGATTCTGCAGACGGAGGAAAATCCTATTTTTCTATCCGTCTGCAGAGCGGATCGGATGAACGCGGACAGACGGTCTGTATTCATCCGATCCCCATAGAGGAGAGCGGAGAGCTGACAGGGCGGTCCCTGCACAGTGTGCAGAGACCGCCCTGTCCGCCGCCGGCTCAGAGGGGACAACGGAGCGATCTCCGCTGAGTGAGCGGATCATCACGGGGCGGGTCATTACTGATCCGTCCCGTGTGAAAGGGGCCTTAAAGTCTAAATCCTTTTCTGACACTTCTTACGTTGAAATCAATATTTTTTGCTAGAAAATTACTTGGAACCCCCAAACAAAAAAAACAAAAAAAATTTTTTTTTGATATAATATATATACATATATATATATATATATATATATATATATATATATATATATATATATATATATATATATATATATATATATATATATATATATATTATAATATGTGTATATGTGTGTGTGTGTATGTATATATTCTATATCAGACCCTAGGGAATAAAATGGCAATTGCTGCAATATTTTATGCAACACTGTATTTGCCCAGCAGTCTTTCAAATGCAATGCGCAGGGTTAACCCCTTAGGTTCCACAGTCAGTATAAGAAGCATGCTTTACTTCATATATGGACTGATTTTACTGTTGTGGGTTTAGTAACACTTTAACACCCCACTAACTCCCTTTTGTGAAACTGTTCCCTCTAAGCAATAGAGCCCTTATTTGGATAATAGTGCTGAACCCTTCCTCATCCAGTTTATCACTAAGAAGGGTCTTACCCAGAGGTTTATTTATTTATTTTTTAACCGAAGGACCCAGAGGTAGATTTAGGTACTTATGATAGTTTACATAAAAAAATCAATCTACTTTTTTAAATTTTTTTAAATGCACAAAATGTAGGTAATTTTACATCTGCCTGGAGTTCTGCTTTAAATGAATGCCAATCATGGGTGTGATTTCTCACCGTTTTCTAGAGCTGTGATAGCTGGCAAAGAATTCTTCAGTTTGATCTGCACTACTGCTGGACATCTGGGTGGAACCTTGATGCTGCTGGTGTAGCTGAAGGTGCTCAGCCTTTATTGGGTTGTATTCAGCATCGGTTCCACATTTGCCAGAAAATGATTCAATGTGATCTAAGCTGCCGAAACCTTCTTGGATCAGCTTTACATAAGAGGATCTGATCATGACTTGCATGTTTGTTGTTATATTGACTATCATCTTCATAGTTACATATAGTTACATAGTAGGTGAGGTTGAAAAGGCACAAGTCCATTAAACCTAACCTATGTGTGTGATTATATGTCAGTATTACATTGTATATCTTCATATGTTTTGAGAACTACATGCTCACCTCACCTTACACTGATATCCTGTCCTAAATGTATCCTGTTTGTGTTGAAAGGCCAGTTAAAACAGTCTGAAATTATAGTGACTTGACTCGTATCAAAGAGCCAATAACCATTATCCGAACCATAGCTGCCAAACTGAAATCACTGAACACACGAAGAGACCAGACTGTTTAATGGGCTTTTCGTCAGTAGCATTAGTCTTCGCAAGCAGCTTGCTATGGCTGCTGTTGCATGTTTGGAATTAGGGATGAGCTCAGGCGTCTTCGCATGGAACACGTGCAGAGCCCTCCAGGAAGTCGACGCCGCGCTAATCACAGGCAGTGAGTGATCTCTGCAGCCGTGCATCGGGGCAATGTCTCACTTCCTGTGATTAGCGCAGCGCTGCACCGACTTCCTGGCGGGCTCTGCACGTGTTCCATGCGAACACGCCTGAGCTCATCCCTATTTGAAATAATCAACTGGTCCTACATCCTAGGAGACCTGATATTATACAATATACCTTCTTTATAATTCTGTTTTCTAGGATGAAATTGGGCATGGTTGTATATGATATACACATTTACGCAAAAATGCCCATTAAAGAGGGTACCATGACTGTAATAACTGGGTTTTCTCCTTTTCATTCCTTTGTTTTCTTGTCAAACTTAAAATCCATTCCTCTGTTTAAAACAGAAGTAGTAGCAAATGTGTAGGTTCTAGCTGTGAATTTAGTGCAAATCCCTACTGTCTGGACAGAAGTTAAAGCTTTATTTTTGCACGATTTTTCTTTACATTTGATCTTGTGTCTATTTCTAATTTATGAAAACTGGAAAAAAAAAAGTAAGCAATTACCCATTACAGCTAATATTTTTCACACAGAGAATGAAATGTGGCACATGGGTAGCAATTTCCTATTTGATTATATATATATATATATATATATATATATATATATATATATATATATATATATATATATATATATATATATATCTATATATCTCTCTTGGCCCCTTAGTTTTTAAAGTGGTACTGGACATTCAAATTTTAGAAAGCAGTAGACGGACTTTAACACAAGCCCACGCTGAGCTTTTCAAAAATAAAAAACTTTTAGGCTGGGTTCACATATGCTGCGACCCCACAGCATGGGTCCGGTGTGTCCTTGTTTACCGATTCAGGTGCAAATTAGGTCCAAATTTTTGGCCAAACTTGCACCTGAATCGGAACCAAAGATGCACAGGACCCTTTTTAAAATGCGGACCTCGGCCGCCCTGGAGCTGTGTGAACCGGCTCCATCGATGGCCAGTCACACGCTCCTGTCATGCGAATTGGATACGGAGAACGCCACATCCAATTCGTATATGTGAACCAAGCCTTAAAGTTCAGAACTGGGCCACTGCTTTTTCCCATTCTTCCTCTGGCTGCAGAGACTTGCCAGTTTTCTAACGTAAACAAACCGCATGTGATCTAAATTGCAATTGGGCTTCTGATTCTCCATTGTGATCTTTGAGGATGAATTGCTACACAGTCCCTGCATCTAGAAATGTCAGTGAGGGCTTTTTTTTCCTAAGGTCATTTATTGCCTGTCAATAATATGTAAATTATTGAATGCCCATATCTGGTCCACAGGTGCAATTTTGGGACAACCTGTCCTGAAAGCATTGTGAGAGCCGTCATAGCCAAGGGTTGCTAGTTTCCTGGGCTGTCATCCTTCAACTAAAGTTGGCAACTGGTGTGAAATTTTGAGCCAGTGTGAATTTTTGATCTGCAAGGTCATAGGTCATTGACTCGTGAAGTGTGAAGAGCAGCTGGAGGACGATCGCCCAGGACCTTCCAGGTTCTAAATCAAGTCTGCATTTCCCACTTCCAAGTATTTAACGTGTGACCTAGAAATACTGTTTCTGAGCTTATCTGTAAGGTAAATCCACTAATGCAGTCTCCAGTGCATTCATGGAGATGTCTTTTTGTTTTTCATTTCCTTTCCACAGGCCTAGATGCCTTGTGTTACTCTAACTCTCCTGCATGACGGATGCGCTCCATCTCAAGCTTTAACCTCTCTCTCCAGTACTGACCGATGTGTTCTAGCACCTCTTTGTAGGATTTCCATCTGAGCTGTCATACACACTTCCTTTGTAAATTTTTCCCATTCTCAATGAAAGAGCTGACACTTCTTCTTCTTAGTCCTACACTACTTTTTTCCCCCCCTCCCCTTCTTAACACTGTACATGTGTAGCTTTGTCCAGCTGTTATCTAGCTTTGAAGATCTGTAATCCAGTCATACAGCGATGTGTTATTCCAGTGTATTCAGTCCATAGGAAAGCACTTCTAAGCTAGTTGCTCTTTTACTGAAGGTAATTTTAATATCTCGAGGTCCGTTTAGTGGCATGTCAAGGACCTCTGCACAGAAACTGTACGCTGTAGAAATAAAAAGCATGTACTGCACAAACTTGATAATACTGTCAGTGGAGACCCTTTGTGTGGTTACCATCAACTGCGGATGTTAATGGATCTCCTGAAATGAGTATTAATGGGATTTAGAGCTATTTCAGTCTTAGTGTGACTTTTTTGGCAGTTGTGCTTCTTCTACTAATCCTCGAAGTGTATGGTGATTTGTGTACATGTCTTTCTAACTTCTAATAAACTCTCCAACTGACCCCAGCCTGTGTCTCTCGTCTTCTGGCTTGTCTCCTCCATAATTCTTTCTTAAAAAATTGAATCTTAAAAGGCATGTTTGGTCTATCAATGACTTTTTGGGCTTCTAACAATACTAAAACAAAGTATAAACCGGTTATGGTGAGGTGGGCTAAAAGGAACCAAAAAGCCCTCCGCTGAACCAATGCGGAGCACAATAGAACCACCTAAGAGTCCATTCACACAGGAGCAACTTTGGGTCCGATATGAAGTCGTCCCAAGTTGCCTCAAGTCGCGTAACATGATGAAATCAATGTAAGTGAATGGAGCCGTCTTAATGTACACTACTGAAGTCGCTCAGACTTCAGAAAAGGTTCCTGTACTACTTCAATCCGACTTCTAGGCAACTTGTACCCATTGATTTCAATAGAAGTTGCCTCCAAGTCGGATCCCCTGTCTTAACTGAAGCAACTTTCCAGGAAGAACATTTTTTTATTCTAGGCAAACCCCTCCCTCCCACAGAGCTGATTATTATGTGATTAACCACTGGTAAAGTCCCCTGTCCTGGAAGCAACTTCGAGTTGCCTTGTAAGTTGCCTCGAGTCGCGCTGTGATTCATACTTAAGTCGTGTCCAAGTTGCCTCCCAAAGTCTCGCTCAAAGTCGTGTTGCCCCTGTGTGAATGGACTCTAAGGAAAGAAGGTATTTTTATATTTCTCATGACAAATCCCAAAAATAAGGATTATATTCCCCACTAGTTGTCATACACATTTCAGAAAATAGGAATAATACTCTTCTTTCTGGGATTTGTAATGGAATAGGATGTGTAAATACCTTCTGTTCTAAGAAAAGACTATTGTGCTTCAAAGATGTTGGCGATTGTCAGAACAACAAAATACTTCAAGACTGTAAGGGTCGTTCACACTGCAGGCGATGCGAGGCGACACCGACTTGCCTCGCCGCGACCTCAGCGGCAACTTGCAGATGACTTCTGTATAGAAGTCAATGCAAGTCGCCCCGAGGTCGCCCGAAAGTAGTACAGGAACCTTTTTTCTGAGTCGGAGCGACTCGAGTCGCTCCTCTCAGAACGGTTCCATTGTACAGAACGGGGGCGACTTGTCAGATCAAGGCGAGGCAAGTCGTGTCGCCTCGCATCGCCCGCAGTGTGAACTGGCTCTAAAGCTGGCCAAATCTGAAAGGTGCAAATTGTTTTTAAATGGCCTGAATGTATTTCATTTCTATTGTGGGAGTGCTCCACAGTTTGGGAATTGTACCTCTGCATCTATAAAGTGTATGTAAAGCCACTAATATTTATTTTATTTTTAAGTTTCACATAGAATAAGAAACAGTTCCATTTTTTTTATTTTTTATGGATGTCTCTAGTTAGGGAGATTTTCCTTTTACTTCCAGGCCAAGAGGCAAATTGGGAACTAAGAGTGCCTCTCCAAAAAAGTTCTGAAACTCTTTAAAAATGGGAAGAAGATTATACGAAGGATCTTCAAAGGCCGCTTGTAAATGCCAGTTGTTCCCTTCACTATACAGTTTTGGTGACGTGTGTGTCAGGGTGTGATCAGAGCATGGTGTCAAATCCTCCCACACAACAATAAATAGCTGACAAAGGTCTAACCCGTCCCTACTCTTTCAACATTTGAAAAAAAATAAAATTAGTTTAAAAAGACTGAAGAACAAAAGAGAATATCTTAAATATTTGCTGCCATTTGTGATGTAAATTTCCCAGAGCAACATTTTAAATTTCTATCTCCAAGTGAGACAGACGGTATTGATTGCACCAAAATGATTCATATAACCTAGCAAACTCCTGTGCACAACTCATTAACATCATTTACAAGAGAAGAACCTCGAAGAGCATAAAGTAAAATGTGTAACTGTGATAAACTTGCACAAATACGCACTTACAATGCTTGTATATGTCTGTCTTGTACTAACTGCTGTTTTTTTTAGACTACTTTGCTTTGTATGTGACTACCAACACTATAAATGGTGTTCATTCTTCAGCTTATTTTTGCTTTTGGCATTCTGGTATGCTGTAGGATTGTGATGCAGTGTGGTGTGTTTTTTTTTCTTCTTCTTCTTAATAACTTTTCCTAGCACAGACTAGCCAATGTGCAGAATACATTGCCCATAGCATCATGATGGGTCATGAACCCACAGAAGGAGTCTTGGGAGTTCTTCATTGAATGTTGGTGACTGCTGTCGGAACTAAGAGCTTATCTGACCACAAAATGCTAGCTCTTGTATTTAAAAGGCAGGCAACAAAACCTTTCTTCTTTACTCTTTCAAAAATCATTTCTGCTTCTTTCCTTTTTGGATTTTTTTTAAACATGCCAAACCTACACTTTTAGGCTTTTATGAGAGGCTGTCATAATTGTAAATTTCTAACATTCAAACATCTATTACATTTGAATGATCTCTCTGGGAACAAGTCCTAATATACATGTCTGGGTAAAAACTTGCTGAGCAAAACCCATGTGTCATAGAGTACTGATTTATGGGAACTCTGTACTGACCATTATATGTAGGCAGCCATTGCAAACTTCTTTTTGAAAAGCCACCTGCCTGTTTTTTTCTTTAGCTTCAATTCTTTGGAAGTCCCTGAGACAGAGCATGCAGAACACGCATCCATGCTTCTCTTCCTACGTACTTGTTCTGGGTCACTGACTATTAGTATTGAAGCCACAGACAGCCAGGAAAATTGTATTTTTATGTTATCTGTTGTGGCAGGCTCCAGATTACTCCCAGGACTGGTTCCCTTATTTCATAAGTAGAGAATGAGCTTTTGAAAATGAATAAATCGAATTAAGCCAAACTAAACAACGGTTTCTTCTTATGTAAAAATTAGGTTGATTTACTAAAGGTGCGGAGCATAATTGCATACAAATTAAATGTTCACCTGGATTAAAGCGGACCTCCACCCTGAAGTGGAAGGTCCGCTCATCTGATCCCTCCCCCCCTCCGGTGCCACAATCGGCACCTTTCAGGGGGGAGGGGGGGGGTGCAGTTACCTGGATAATCCAGGTATCTGCACCCACTTCCGGGACAAGACCGCCGCAGATGCCGCCCTCCCCGTTGTGTTCTGGGAAATGCACAGTTCCCAGGACACAGCGGGGACCAGTAGAGACTCGCAGCGCGACATGCGCAGTAGGGAACCGGGCAGTAAAGCCGCAATGCTTCACTTCCCGATTCTCTGACAGAGGATGGTGGCGGGGGCAGCAGAGAGACAAGCGATTGCTCGCCATCTGCCGCCGACATCGCTGGACCCTGAGACAGGTAAGTGTCAACTTATTAAGTCAGCAGCTGCAATATTTGTAGCTGCTGGCTTTTAATATATTTTTTAAAAGGTGCAGTTCCTCTTTAAAAAAAACTAACTTTGCAAAGAATGCTCATTCATGTGCAATGAGGAAAATGATAAAAATGGATTTGTGCCTGCACATAGTTCCATAGTAAGGTTGAATAAAGACACCAGTCCATCCAGTTCAACCTGAGTGAGTGTCTACAATTGTCCCTATCCCTGTACATTGTACACTCACATCGGTCCCTACCCTCAAGGAGCCCACGATCCAAGGTCCCCATTCATATACTAGGGCCAATTTTGTACAGAAGCCAATTAACCTACCTGCATGTCTTTGATACATGATTGAATGAGGCGTAGTAGCATCACCTAATTTACCTTAATTGACTTTGCAAAATGGATGTATTTAGTACATTTTAATAAATCAACTCCAAAGTATTCATTTGTGCATGAATCCCAAGATCCTGTAGGTAATGCGTCCAAAAAAATGACAGGCATTGCATTGTTTAACTGTTTAGCATCCTTATGTTATCAGTGAAAGCACATTCTCAGTGGCTGCTTACATGTACCACTTGATTCTCCAATTGGATGACAGGGATTTGGAATTCTGCATGGGTTTATCTATCTCTGCACAATGGCTTCAAGAATATGGCACTATGGGCTGATGTAAGCCTAAACTTGCCAGCCCCATTGTGGAGGGTTTTTGTGCTAAACGGTGTGGGATACTTCCTAGAGTATATGGAGTGCAGATTTTTCTACAGCCTTTTGAGAAGAGCTCCAGTAGTATCTCTCTCTATATCAGTGCAATGCAGCTACAGTAGTGAACACCCATAGAGATCACTTGGTGGCTGGAGCTTCTAAAAAAAAAAAAAAAGACCTCCCTCTGAAAATACTTACCTGGCTGTTATCCCTCTACTTTCATAACTGTGAGTCCATTGGCCTAGAACAAGTAGATATTGAAAGAGTCTTTACCTGCATTCTTGTTGGGAGTATTGAAGCAAAAATGTTGACATGGCAGCCAAAGAACTGGCATTTTCAGAGAAAATTACCAACGATGGTAATCTCCGTTCTTCCCTTATGACAGGTTTAGTCTAAGCCCTTGTACACATGATCGGAGATTCCGACGGAATGTATCCTATCACACCGTTTTGTCGGATAATCCCACTGTGTGTGGTCTCCATCGGACTGTTTCCGACGGACCAAGTTTTCGAACTTGTCTGTAAAATTTTCCGACAACATGTTCCGATCGGACATACTCCGATCATGTGTAGCCTACTCCGATGGACAAAGTTCCACGCATGCTCAGATCAAATTCCTAGATCAAAGCCATTGGCTACTAGCCTGAACGTAGTCCCGTCGTAACGAAGGAACGTCATCACGTTATGTACAATCGGATTTTCCGACAACTTTGTCCGACCGTGTATGCAACAGTTTCGGACAAAATCCAACTGATTTGGTTGTCAGAATGTCCGACCGTGTGTACAAGGGCTAATATCTGATTGGCAGGTGTCTGGAATGGGATTGGGTGGGGATCATTGCTGCTTAACAGAAGTCCCTGCATAAATGGGTTTCTCGCTTTAAAACTGTGATTGTAGACCTCTTTTAAAGGTGTAAGCACAATCCCAGCCTCCCTGATCTACAAGATGCACATTTTAGGTTAGAATAATATTTAATTTGTCTAAATATAGGTTAAAGCTAAAAGGGTCGAAAAAATGTGGTATATGGATGTGGTATGTTTTTTAATCCATTTGATCATTGACAATGGAATTTTTTTTAGGTGTATTATAATCCTATTGAGATGATGTGATTGAAAATAAGACATCTACCCAAAGCCATTGGTTTTATTTTGGGTGGAGGGGCAGGCTGAATTTAATCTTGATGCTCGTTATTTTAGCCACAATGTCAAACCCATGAATTTCCTTTGTCATTCTTTGGTGTACTATTTGGAATTTTTGGTGTTAAACTCATTAAAGTGGACCTGTACTCCAAATGCTAACAAAAAGCTATGTTCAAAAAATATAAATGATGGAAAAAGGGATTATTGCTTTGCCAAGAAAATCACGTATAAAACCAGAATTGTAAAAAGTAATTTATTTTATTGCGACACAAAAAAAATTACAAACGCATAAATACTAAAAACAGTACAATGTTTGGGGAGCGATAAACAACCACTAAAGGGCATGCCCAAATTTAGTATTTATGTGTTTGTAATTTTTTTGTGTCGCAATAAAATTACTTTTTACAATTCTGGTTTATACGTGATTTGCTTGGCACCGCAATAATCCTTTTTTTTCCTTTTTCCATTTTTTGAATTTATTCCTTTGGGATGAGGTGCCTTATCTAAAATGGACCACTGCCACGCTCTCTTTATCTTCTAAAAAGCTACGTTAACTGCTTTTCTTGGGTGGACAAATAAGGCAATAATACAAGCACTGAAACGTCTACCTTTCCTGGTGCACCAGGCCTCATCCAGTGCTGGCCAGATCTGTGAAGACCTAGTCGCTTTTCCAGGTTATTTCTGGTGGAAAAGATCAACCAGTGTGAATTTTTTACCATTGGCATACGTTTATAGATGCAGCACTGAATAGTTTTTGCAACAACTTTTTGTTTTAGAAAGGTAATTATATTTAAGGCTGCATTCACACATGAGCATTTGGTATCTTGAAACCTGAAGCTACAAAATGCTCAAGTCCCGTACACACGGCTGGTTAAAAATAAAAAATAAAAATGGCCGACATTTGGCCCATGTGCATGCTGGTTTGTCTGGCAGAAGCCAACAATTTGGTCGGCTTCTGTTGGACATGCATGCTGGAAAAACAGCAGCTGGCTGACTCCTGAACAGCGCTCTCAGCCAATGGCAGAGAGTGCTTATTGGAGTGTTCTGGCATGGGAGATCGCTGTACTTAAACTCGCATGGTTAGTACATCAGCTCCGACCCAAGCTGTCAGTTTTTTTTTTTTTTTTCTTCGTGCAACTCATGGGGTGTGTGCCCAGCTTCCGACTTCAAACAAATAATTTTTACTCTGTGGTGCCTGTTCACACCTGAGTGCACAAACTCCTGTAGCCAAACAAGTTCTGAGGCTTCTTCTGTCACTCAAATCAGGCAGAGTGCAGCATTTTGAGTCCCATAAAATTGCATTGGTTTGTTGCAACATGCAGAATGCGCATTTTTACATTTTTGTTCTCTCACACAGCACCAAGTTATATCACAGATACTGTTCCCTATTGGCTAATACTGCCTGAGCTCTAACACGCATGAAAAACGCTGTAACTAAAGCCGCAACAAAGCATGCAAAAAAAAGCTTAAAGGGGTTGTAAACCCTCTGTATTTCCTCTTGATGTAGCGCCCCCCCCCCTTTTACTTACCTGAACTTGATCATTCTAGCGTCAAGAATGAACACGGCAGCTACAGCCGCTGTTTCGGGTCCTCATTGGATAGATTCTTAGCAGCAGGAACTATTGGCTCCCACTGCTGTCAATCAAATTCAGTGACACAGGGGCGGGGCCGAGTTCTGTCTGTGTCAATGGACACAGCAGCAGGAATCGGGTGAGTGCCCCCATGGAATGCGGTTCTCCGTGAGGGCACTCAAGAAGAGGAGGAGCCAGGAAAACTGCTGGGGGGGACCCCAGGAGAGGAGGATCGGGGCCGCTCTGTGCAAAACTCTTGCACAGAGGAGGCAAGTTCAGCATGTTTGTTTTTGTTTGTTTTTTTTAAAAGTGAAAAACTCCTTTACAACCCCTTTTTTAAGCTTTTTTTCCATCCCAGCAAGACTATGCTAACATATGAGTATAGGTCCACTTTAATTTAAGTTGGGAATCCTCTAAGCAGGTAAGAACAATACGAGTCCTATGAGGTGGAGTTGGATGAAGGGTACACCATCACATGGCTGTGAATCTATCATTTTACACTGTGTGTACCCCTGTTATGTTCACCACAACCAATCTGTATGGTTTTAGACAGAATTCTTCTTTAAAATAAGGTTGTGTTTTAATGTCCCTTAATTTTGCAACTGAAACTCAACATATAAATACCAATAAATACCAAATGCCAATAAATACTGTTAAAGGGGTTGTAAAGGTTTGTGTTTTTTTTCTAAATAGGTTCCTTTAAGCTAGTGCATTGTTGGTTCATTTACCTTTTCCTTCGATTTCCCTTCTAAATGTTTTTTTTTCTTTTCTTTGTCTGAATTTCTCACTTCCTGTTCCTCCTGAGTAAGCTGTTCTGGCTGACTAAACACCGCTCGGATGATGGTGTGAAGTTTACTGAGGAGAAACAGGAAGTGAGAAATTCAGACAAAGAAAAAAAACATTTAGAAGGGAAATCGAAGGAAAAGGTCAATGAACCAACAATGCACTAGCTTAAAGGAACCTATTTAGAAAATAAAAAACGAAGCTTTACAACCACTTTAACCTAAATGTATAATTGGTTGATATAAAGCCAGGACTGGAGTGGAATGCCAGCTAAACAGTAAGCACATAGATTAAATATAGTCACCCCATTATTCACTGTTTTGCAACCTCCTGTGGCATCTCTCCATCACCGGCCTGCTCATTAGCATAAAAATTAGCATTGCCCCAAGGGTGAAGGGTCTAAAATCAAAACGGATCAAGTTTTTTTGTAAAGTTTGCCTGGAGCTTCACTAGTAATTACTGTTAAAATCACATGATTTTGTATGTCTGTGGCTACCCTTAGATCAGAAAAGGGAACCACCAGGCTATTACAATAATTTTTTTTTTTGTTAGTATAAGATAAAATGGTACAGAGGATGTTTGTAAGTGTATTGATTTGCATTATTGGGTGATCCATTTATACGCATAATTGCACATACTTTTTTCGGACAGGTTTCTAGGTAGATGTGTCCTACTGCGATTCTGGTACCTACCAGATTCTATTGACATTAGTCAAAGGAGCTTGTATGGTGGTTTTTGCTACACAGCACTACTTTTTTTGTATTCTATATCTGAACAAATATTCATGCCATGTTAACCTTCTGTTTTAGGACGGCACTGGATCTTTAAAACGCAGCGGGTCCTTTAGCAAACTCCGCGCTTCCATAAGACGCAGCAGTGAGAAGCTGGTCAGGAAGCTGAAAGGAGGCAGTTCACGAGATGGTGAACCAAAGAATCCTGGGTAATTATCCTTTTCTAGGAGGGCCTCTGGTGTCCGAGCTTGTGCTTCCTGTAGCTTAGCACTGTGGTGAAGTAGTCGGTTTCCTAAGACTGTGTTTTGTGACTTAAATGAAGGGATCGCAAGGCAGCAGGAAACGCTAAAGACTATTATTAATCTGTGTATTTGTACCATTGCAGCCAAGAAAGGTCAGTTCAGAGATGTGTGTGTGTGTGTGTGTGTGTGTATATATATATATATATATATATATATATATATATATATATATATAATATATATATTTAAAAAAAAAAATATATATATATATATATATATATATATAATATTTAAAAAAAAAATATATATATATATATAATATTTAAAAAAAATATATATATATATATATATAAATATTACACTGTGACTCAATATATTTATCAGGAAAGAATGGAATCCCGAAAAACACAACTCCCTGCTTATGACTAATAAGTGTTACAAATAGAATTTATTACTTGTTTCCTTATCATATCCAATAAGAAATGTTCTAATTTTTGTTGCAAAGTGGAAACTCCAGACAGAACTGTCTGTGAAATGCAACAAAGTCTATGGAATGCCATATCTGGGTTTACTAAGAGGCCTGAAAAGAGAATTTCAAAGACTTTTTGACTTGCTTTTTCTCCCCCTCCCCAACCACAAAAAAATGCATCTGATCATTCCCATTTAATAGGACGCATGTCAAATTCTTTGGATTGGGTTGGATGCTCAAAGGAACATTACAGATAATAAATACTATTTATTCCATTTCCCAATCTTCATGTATAAAATGTAACCTCCTGAAGTTTGTGCTTTCGGGTGTTAAGGGTTGAAGTTAAAGCGGGAGTAAACCCAGTTTCAAAAAACACTTTCATTCCCGGCATACCGGAAATGCTAACTTTCACATTGGTGGTGCTCTCAACTAAACTTTCAAACTATCCAATGGCTGGTTTTCAACTGATCACATGTGCAGCATTATGGTAGTTGAAGAATCATTAGAGGCCAAGATGGCAGCTTCCTTTACTGAAAACGATAGAAGGGTTTACTTCCACTTTAATTGCTGAAATGACTGCACTTCCCTCGAAGAATATATTGTAGATCCAAATGACATGTACATTTTTGAGGATCTTGAGAATAATATTTTTTGTAAGTAGTAAATACATTTTGTATATTGGATTTCTAAATGTCTCATGAAAGATTTTTAATATTCGGAATAGGAACTACCACAGCAGCTTAAAACTTAAACACTAATGCTGGTTCATTAGAAATGAATTACTAAAGTAAATTCTAAAGGGTGTATTGCACCTATTAGCACATACAATTGGGGATGCAGTGGGACCACTGCAATCGCAGATGCATGTGAACAGTTGTGGCTATGCAGCCTATACAAAAGAATGATGGGCTAAAAGCGGCCCCATCTGACTACATGTATTTGCACAAGGAGCAATTACCTGCAGTTAGGAACAGATGATCGCCCATGGAGTAAGCTGTGCCTACTATAGTAATTTCCAGCTTTTGCGGGCATCCCGCAGGTATAACGCATACCAACATTAGTCCCAGGCTGACCCAAGTTAACTATGTTATACCTGGAATACAGCTTTAAATCTAACATTCATGTACTGGGCTAGTACTCAGTCATCCTATTATTATTGTAGAATATGTCGCCAACAGTTTGCACAGCGCTTTACAACCTATGTTTTCACACTGACCGTGTGGAAAATCCTTGAGGTCATGTGGAGTATGTGATCAACATCTAAAAAGTTGTTGCAGCTGCATTTATGCTACAGCTGCAGGGTGTCGCAAACGTGCCTCTCCACCTCGTCCAATGGGAGAATGCTTTGCATTTTTGCAGAAAATGCAAAGCATTCTCTGAATGGCACCCGAGTACCTGACCTGTATTCAGAATGCATCAGGTCAGCTGCTCAGCACAGGACCCAGAAGCAAGTGGAGATCACTGGGGGGTAGTGCTGTCTACTTCACTGATTTCCAGCTGCTCCCAGGGGTGATTGGTTTGGCTGAAGTTAGTCGTCTTTTTCTTTTTTTGTATCATTGTTGAGGTCGTAATTTTAAGCAGCAAGACCTCACCACCCTCTAGAACAGGGATCCTCAAACGACGGCCCCCCAGCTGTTGCGGAACTACACATCCCATGAGGCATTGTAAAACTCACATTCACAGACATGACTAGCCATGATGGGAATTGTAGTTCCTGAACAACTGGAGGGCCATAGTTTGAAGACCGGGAATTGTAGTTCCTGAACAACTGGAGGGCCATAGTTTGAAGACCCATGCTCTAGGATCACCAGTAGTCATTTATTGAAACCCCATTGGCCGAACCATTTTTTTTTTCCTGCTCCATGGCTTCATCGTTTTCTGTGGGTTTCCAAAGCAGATCCTGTTTCAATTTTTTTTTTTTTATGCTTTGCCAAGGAACTCGGCAAATCTTGGGTTAAGGCTTAACTATTTTGGTCTGTGATATGTATGTATTTTTTTTATCTGGGTTTATTTACATACCCCCTACATGCTGATCTGCCACCGTGTTTGGTTCTTCTGAAGCAATGCTCCATGCCAGTCAAAGAACTTTGCAAACTAAAGTTTTATAATTTTTGAACTATCAGTAAAAGCGCTTTAAATCAAGCTTCCATTCAACTCTGTAGCAATAGGCATTGTGGAAAAATTATTCTTCAATGTTTACAACCGAGGCACTAAAATTTTAGCTCTTATCCTATTATTGTTGCTAAAGAATTTTGGCGGCCTGTCAGTCCTCTAATGTAAACATACAGCAGGTGTTTCTTAGCTGTTAGACTTTTTTGTAATCTGTGGGGATCTTTGAGACCTTATTTCACAGTACAAGTAGCTATGGAGATCAGTGAGGGCTTGTTTTAAAGCCTTTTCCAAAGCGATATACAAGTGCTTCAATTTCTGAACGATTGAAATGCTACATACCAAAACTCGTATGCTGATCAGTCTCTACATACATATTTTGGGCTGATTATTGAATCCTGGAGTCGGGAAGGGGCAGAATTAAAGACGGGTAACAAGCATTAGCAGAATGATCATCATCAATGGCAGTGTCCTTGTTTGTCTCAGGGAAGGTTTCATTTAAAGCCCAACTAAGATTTCATTTAAATAGATTTTAGGTGCATTAAAATAAGACATGCAGCGTCTTACAGTTTTTTTTTTCTTTATAAAGGAACTATTGCATGAGCAGAAAGCCTCTTCCCTGTCAGCATACTGGAAAGAAAGACCCTTGTTCTCGGGTGTGCAAGCAGTGGCATTTCTGCAGAGGCCTGCCATCCCCCCTACTAAAGCACAGCTAGAGCTCTCTATAATCGTGAGCTTTGCTAATTGTAGCACTCTAACTCTGACTTCCCCTTTTATGGTGATGTTGGACCTGTGCAGAGAGATCACTGCTTCCACACACAACACACAGCACATGTCCTGGTCTACAACATGCTGGCCGGTGACGTTTTTCTTTTTATTTTACTCGGTCTTTGCATGTGCCTGGGATATATTTAGATATATTTAGCTGATTTAATCTGAAAGTTCCTCTGTGCGGTAAAAAGGAATAATAATCAGTTTTGTCACAAAATGTAGCTACTCTGCAAGAGAAAAATGGGTACATTTAATTCTTCTTTTAAAAGTCACTCTGTAGAACAAATTTTTTATATTGATTAACTATTTGCTGGACAAAATCTAATATGAAGAGAAATTCTAATTAAATCTTATTTTTATGGATTTTTTGTTGAATGTTGATGAATAAATGTCCTATGTTTTACCACAATTTACGTTTTTTTTGTTTGACTTTTAATTTTTATTTATATTGCAAATACACATGTCTGTTTTGATCAATGTTATTTCTGCCAGGTGAAATGCTGAATGTGTCTGTTCAAATGATTGTACACACAGGCCATCAGTATGCATGGTCCTTGCTCTCATTCCCACTGTTGATGTGAATATGCGCTATGTGTATGTTCTGCCTGCTTCCAGCTAATGATTAACCAGATCACAGGCTGCATAAATATGTATAGCAAATCCTAGTCCTTGGGCTCACCTGCTGTGCTGTATTTACCAAGGATAGACAAGGACGTTAGACTATGCTTGTCCAACGAGAACGCCTCATGCCGCCTTTCTGTTACTGGAGCTCAGCTGGGAAGTATGGTGCATTTGGCCTTGGGTTTGGAGATATCAAAGAAGAATTCTAGCAAGTTTCCTTTTCAATCCTCTTTCACTTTAAAGAGGAGGGCACCTTAAACAAAAAATATTAAGTCAGCAGATACAAATACTGCAGCTGCTGACTTTTAATAAACTGACACTTACCTGTCCTGGGTGCCTGCAATGGCAGCAGACAACGAGAAATCGCTCATCTCTCGGCTGCCCCCGCCACCATCCTCTGTCAGCGAATCAGGAAGTGAAGCGCTGCGGCCTCACTGCCCGGTTCCCTACTGAAAGGTGCCAATTGTGGCATCGGAAGGAGGGAGGAATCCGATGAGCGGAAGTTCCACTTCAGGGTGGAGGTCCGCTTTAAGCCAGATGAAGCATATGTTCATGGTTTACAGTGGAGCTCCACCCTAAAGTGGAACTTCCGCTCATTGGAACCATCCCCCCCTCCGGCGCCACAATTGCCACCTTTCAGGGGGGGGAGGGGGGTGCAGATACCTGTACAGTACAGGTATTTGCACCCACTTCCGGCATAGATATCCGCAGAATCTGCGGATATTTACGCCACTTCCTGCGGGTCCCCCGCTGTCTGCTGGGAAACGCACAGATCCCAGAGACAGCGGGGACCATCCTTATTGCGCAGCGCGACTCGCACATGCGCAGTAGGGAACCGGGAAATGAAGCCGCAAGGCTCCACTTCCTGATTCCAATACCCAAGATGGCCGCGGCAGCACCCGAGAGACGATCGAGAGATCGGCTTCGGGTGCCGACATCGCGGGCGCGCTGGGCTGGTAAGTGTCCTTATTTTAAAAGTCAGCAGCTGCAGTATTTGTATCTGCTGAATTAAAAAAAAAAAAAAAAAAAACGGCGGAACTCCCGCTTTAATAGTCTGATACGAAGTCAAGTAACTATTAAAATTGTGCTCTTAAGAAGCCTTATGTCTACTCCTTTCTATCATTGCGTATTTGTTATGTTCGGTAAGGACTGCTGATTGCTCAAGCCATTTCCTAACTGCTGCTCATATAATGCATGTGACAGTCGGTGAGCCCAGGGAGCAGTGGATGAGAACACAATGCCCTTCACCAGTTTAATATTTGTCATTTTTCTATTGCTTTTTGTGTTGTGATGTCTACTGATTGCTTTACATTTGGTTGAATGTTCAGGAAAATCAAACTTTGCCAGCTAGTTAAAAAGATCTAGGAAGGGGAGTTGTAGAGCTGACAGTGGTGCATTGTCCGTTACGCCCGATTAATGGGGAAGTTGCCATTTTGTAAATTGCTTTTAAAAGGTGTGAGCTTCAGGGCTGTTATGATGCTGCCTTCACTACCTAGTGGTTGGTTAAGCTGGAACAAACATTCAGAATGAAACTTTCCAGAATCTATTGGCTGTGTGCTTGTTTCAAATCATTGACCCATTAGGTAGTGAAGCAAGGATCAGGATGACAACTCTGGAGCCTGCGCTTTTAAAAACAAGTCAGCAATACTTGTTTCCATATTTCTAGCCTTAAAGATTTACTTTGTATGATGATCACTCAAAACAGTGGTGCTGATGGCTCGGGAATATGGCTATGCTTAACAATGTCTGTTTTAAAAATTGATATATTGTTGCATGGGTTTCTTAAGAGTTTAACCCCTAGGTACCAACTGTACGCAAATATGCGGCCTCTCGGCGGGTGGGCCTCTCGGCGGGTGGGCATGCCTGGCACAGTTACCAGTGGCTAACGGAAAGCATCTGATTGTTTATTGCGATCGGAAGCTTTCAGATCATGTGATTGCTGTGTCAGCCAATTGTGGCGGTCACATGATCATAAACACTGCCCCTTTAAGAAGTTTCGGATGCATCGGCGCAAAGTGGTTAAAAAAAAAAAGATAAAAATTCCTAAAAAAAAAATAATAATAATAAAAATAATTTGAAAAAAATAAAATGGAATTCGCCTCTAAATGCCTGTTGCTAGGGGGTCCCTTGTAGTCTGCCTTCTTCAGTGCCTGGGCTGGTGACTTCCCCTCAGCACAGGAAGGGCTCAGCTCTGCCCTCTCCCTCCTGTCAGTCATCTGGGACACATGACAGGTCCCGGATGACTGCGCGGCCAATCGCGGCGCTGCTCGCACATGCGCAGTGGGTGCCCAGATGTGAAGCCACAGCCCGGTGCCCACAGTTGCAATGCCGGTGCTGCCGAGCGGAGGGGGGGGGGGGGGGGGCGAGCGGGGTTTTGTCCCCCCGCATCGCTGGACCCTGGGACAGGTAAGTGTCCGATTATTAAAAGTCAGCAGCTACAGTATTTGTAGCTGCTGACTTTTTTTTTTTTTTTTTTAAGGGGAACACCTCTTTAAGTCAAAGAGCAGGGATTAGTAACCTTATTGTAGCCAGAAAGTCAGAATTCATCTACAGTGGAATTCCATCTTGTGAGCCATTATGATGTCATGGGATTCTAGTGTATTCATAGGCTGCATACTAGATCAGCTCACTGGTAATAGCCGAGACATTACAAGGTCTAGTCCAGCTCAGAATTCTGTGGCATCAAATGAAGTGTAATGAGGTCTGAGCGTAATGTGAAAATTTCAGTTGCATCCACGTCCTGTGTGATCTTCATTCAGTGAACTGAAAGCATCTGGTGAGTGAAAACCTGTGAACACATTTAGCTGCTCTTCATCACCCATAAAATATAAATTTAAATATACTTTAAGGGGACATTCTTTTGCAGTCAAAATGTGTCATTGCTATCAAGTATTGTGCTGTGTGCCACCGTCATCTCTACAGCTCCTTAAGAATGCAGTCAGTCTAGGATAGATGCATAAAGTGGACTTGTCACCATGCAAATGAATTGGAAAGTCTACTCAAAGCTGACAGTTGATGTATGAGCAAAGTCTTCAATGAATAGAAGATGATTTCATATAACCGTTAATTTCAAAAATTGTATGGGTTTTGGCTAGAGCTGCACGATTGTTAAAAAAAAAAAAAATTGTGATATCGATTGAACCCTCCGTATGATCCTTATCTGACAATTCCATGATTCTATGTAAACCATGCAGAGCCGTTCTCTGCTCACTCATAGCTGTCCAAAAAAAAAAAAAAAAGCTTGCAGCAAATGTTTATCAACATCTCTCAGTACTGAGAGATATCTATAAACAATGTAACATTCGGTTTTTAAATCAAAGGGATGAACTTTGGTCTGTAAATGAGGTCAGTTAAGCTTTTTCCTGTCACTTGTTGCTTACAAGTTAAATTCCGTATTTTTTGCTCGAAAATTACTTGGAACCCCAAAACATATATATATATATATATATAATATAATATAATATATGAGAGAGAGATATATTTATTAGAGCTGCAGAATTGTCAAGGCAATTGACTAGCAATTCTCTCGGCTCTTCTGAAGCCACAGCAATCAAAAGAAAGGAAGAGAAAAAACTGGGCAGTCTGCCAACAATCAAAACATTCTTTATCAGTTGAGTGTACTTAAGTATAAACATTGTAACAATTTGTCAATGGAATAGGTATGTAAGTGAAAAAAGTTTAACCACTTAAAGCGGGAGTCCACTGGGACTCCGTGTTTTTTTTTTTTTTTTTTTTTTAAAGCCAGCAGCTACAAATACTGCAGCTGCTGACTTTTAAAATAGTGACACTTACCTGTCCAGCGCGCCCGCGATGTCAGCACCCGAAGCCGATCTCTAGGTCGTCTGTCGGGTCCTGCCGCCGCCATCTTGGGTATGGGAATCAGGAAGTGGAGCCTTTCGGCTTCATTTACCGGTTCCCTACTGCGCATGCGCGAATCGCGCTGCGCAATAAGGACGCTCCCCGCTGCCTCTGGGATCTGTGTGTTTCCCAGCAGGCAGCGGGGCACTTGCGGGAAGGGGCGGGCACTTGCGGAAAGGGGCGTAAGTTACGCCCCTTTCCGCAGAGAGCTATCCCGGAAGTGGGTGCAGTTACCTGGATTATCCAGGTAACTCCCCCCCCCCCTCCCCCCTGAAAGGTGCCGATTGTGGCACCGGAGGGGGGGAGGGTTCCGATGAGCGGAAGGTCCACTTTAGGGTGGACCTCCGCTTTAAACACTAAACCTTTTTCTGACATTTGTTGGTTTCAAGTTTAAAAAAAAAAAAACGTGTTTTTTTGGAAAAAAAATTACTTTAATGAATTAAAAAAAAAAACCTAACCAGTAAAGTTAGCTCATTTATTTATTTTTTATTTTTTGTATAATGTGAAAGATTTTACATCGTGAGAAAATCTTTTTATTCTAAGCAAAAAAAAATCGTGATTCTCATTTTAGCCAGAATCGTGCAGCTGTAATAAAAAAAAATATATATATATATATATATATATATATATATATATATATATATATATATATATAAATTTTTATTTTCTATTATTTTTAGCAGAGACCCTACAGATTAAAATGGCGGACGTTGCAATATTTTATGTCACACTGCATTTGCGCAGCAGTCTTTAAAATGCAATTTTTTAGGTAAAAAAATACACTTCAGTTAATAAATAGCAAAGTTAGCCCAATTTTTTAGAATAATTTGAAAGATGATGCTCCGAGTATCGTGATCTTTACTCTAAGCAAAAAAAAAAAAAATCACGATTCTCATTTTTTTCAGAATTGTGCAGCTCTAGCTTTGGGTGGACTTATCAATTCAATGTCATGGCTATATTTCCCCACAAATGAATAGATGACTTGTCTATTTACCTTTCTTTTGCTGAATGGCCCAATGGAGGTATATTTTTAATATTAAAATAGAGGTGGCCCCTACCGTATTGGCAAATGAAATGCTATGAAAACTTTATTAAAGGTTTAGGCCAAATGAGTCCACTTTATTGATGGAATGTTGCCGTTTTTCACGGTTAACACACCATTCTACTGGAAAGTTGCAAATTCTTCGGAGACCAGCACTGATGGAACAGAACTGTGCGTAGGAAGAGGAGTATGTCTTGTATTGATTGCTGTGATTCTCATTGGTTGGTTTGTCCTTGCATGTCCACTGTCCTGGTTGCAGCATGAAGCGTGCCAGTTCTCTGAATGTTCTTAACACGGGTGGCAAGGCTGCTGAGGACCATCTGCAAGTAAGATGCCCCATCATCTTCTTACATCTTCATTTAGTAGTAGTATGTGTGTAGCAATGTAGACGTCACTGTATTAGTCAAAGGACAGGAATAAAGTCTCTGCCAATTTCTCTCACATCCATTTATATACATAGATTGACATGTATACAGTTACCTATTTTTAAAGCTAGAATACAGACACAAACTTTTTTTTTTTAAAGATATTTCTTAACGTGGACATTCATAGTGTGCATACAAAATACTTAAACTAGAACACTATGCTCTATTTAAATAATAATAAAAATAAAAAAAACAATAACATTAAATAACAGCTTTATTTTCTTTAGTACTTTGGTTATACCTTATTAAACCTGAATTCCAGGCACATAACTGACTATTCTTTTATTACGTCATGTCAGTATTCCACATAGCTTTCTGCCTGCAGAGGTGGGTGCATGCAAGACCAGTCACCCTGCACAAGGAGAGAGAGCAGCAGTGACTGACAAGTTACAGGAATTCTTTTAATGGAGCTGTAAAGGCAGAAGGTTTTTTATCTTAAAGAGGGATTCCACCAAAAAAAAAAAAATATTAAAAGCCAGCAGCTATAAATACTACAGCTGCTGACTTTTAATAAATGGACACTCACCTGTCCCGGGTTCCAGCGATGCCGAGATCGATCGCTCGGCCCTTCGGCTGCTGCCGCCACCATTCTAGGTGAGGGAATCAGGAAGTGAAGCGAATCGGCTTCACTTCCCGGTTCCCTACTGCACATGCACGAGTAGCGCAGCGCAATAGGAATTCTCCGTGCTGTCACTGGGACCCGTGTGTGTCCCAGCAGACAGCGCGGCAGGACAGGAAATGGCGTAAACTCCCACGGGAGTCTATGCCCGGAAGTGGGTGTAAATACCTGTCTTTGACAGGTATCTCCACCCCCCTCCCCCCTGAAAGGTGCCAATTGTGACACCGGAGGGGGGGAGGGATCCGATCAGCGGAGGTTCCACTTTAGGGTGGAACCCCGCTTTAAGCTATTCTATGCAATAAGATAAAGTCTTCTGTGTGCAGCAGCCTTCCCAGCACCCCCTAATACTTACCTGAGCCCCCATCTCTGTCCAGCGATGGCCCCTCGGCCATCTAAGATGTTCCCTCCTCATTGGCTGAGATAGAATTAATCTACAGTGGAATTCCATCTTGTGAGCCATTATGATGTCATGGGCTTCTAGTGTATCCAAGACGCTCCTTCCTCATTGACTGAGACACAGCAGTGGCGCCACTGGCTCCCGTGGCTGTCAGTCAAAATCATTTAGCCAATAAGAAGGGGGGGTGGACCGAATGGCCGCTCTGTGTGAATGGATACACTGAGCTGCAGTTCAGCTCAGGTTCCCCCATAGCAAGCTGCTCGCTGTGGGGGCACTCGACAGGAGGGAGGGGCCAGGGGCAGCAAAGAGGGACCTGAGAAGAGGAGAATCTGGGCTGCTCTGTGTAAAACCACTACACAGAGGAGGTAAGTATAACTAACATGTTTTGTTGTTTTTGTTTAAAAAAAAAAAAAAAACTTTACAATCACTTTAAAGAGGAAGTAAACCCTGATGAGTTTACTTTCTCTTTGATTCCCTGCAAAGGTAAAGCATAATGGACTACTAATGCATCGCATAGTAGTCCATTATGTGTCACTTACCTGACACAGGAGCCAGGGAAGTCACCGCTGTCCCCTGTAGTTCCGAGCGTCCATCTTCTTGGTGGGTCTCGCTGCTCCGGCGCTGTGATTCGCCGGAGCAGCAACGACGTCACTCCCGCGCATGCGCACGGGAGCCGACACTCGCGGCATATCGCCGCGATCTGCGGCTTACCCAGTGCGCCTGCGCGCCACTGTCTACGGCGCATGCACCGCTGACAGCGGTAGCTGTCTTCAGGTAAATATCTCCTAAACCGTGTAGGTTTAGGAGATATTTCTTGGACCTACAGGTAAGCCTTAATCTAGGCTTACCTGTAGGTCAAAGTGGTTTGTAGGGGTTTACAACCACTTTAAGCTGGATAACAGTATAAATCTGTGCAAAATACTAAATTAATTTAGGAATACACACGGCTGTTGTTTTTAGGCCAGATTTCAACTTTAATTATATGTGCTGGAGGTAGATTATCCATACTAATGTCACGTACACACGATTGGAATTCTCATCGGAAAAAGCCCTGATGGTTTTCCCGGCAGAATTCTGGCGGAACGCTGCTCAAGCTGTCTTGCCTACACATGGTCACACCAAATTCCGATCGTTTAGAGCACGGTGACGTACAACACGTACGACGGGACTAGAAAAAGGAAGTTCAATAGCCAGTAGCCAGTAGCTTCCGTCTTGTAGTTGAATCTGAGCATGCGTGAATTTTGGCATGTCGGAATTGCAGACACACGATCGGAATGTCCGATAGAAAGTTTTTCCGTCGGGAAATCTGAGAACATAAATTTTTGGCTGGCGGGAATTCGGACAACTAAATTCTGATGGAGTCTACACACGGTCACATTTTCCAATTAAAAGCTCTCATCTTTCTTTATCTAGCCCGAATTCCGATCGTGTGTACGCGGCATTACAGTATATATGCAACACGGGGAAGTGCTAAAGAACAACTCCAGAAAGAACTCTGAGAAGTAAACATTGTTTCTTCAAATACAAAAGTCGTGGATTTTTGGGGCCAGGTTCACATATATGCGAATTTGATGCAGGGTTCCTGACATCTGATTCACATGACATGCGAATGTGCCCGGTTTTCAATGGAGCCGGTTCACAGCTCCGGGGTGGCCATGGTCCACATTTGGAAAGGGGCCCTGTGCGTCTTCTGGTCTGATTCAGGTGCAAATTCAGACCTGAATCGGTGAACAGTGATGCACCAGACCCCATGCTGTGACCCGCGGCCACAGCATGTTTAAAAGGAGCCTTAATCTTGGTTTGCTTTATTTTTGTGGATCTGTGCAGAAATCCAGTGTAAAACTTCCCTGTGTGTCAATCTGCTATCAAGACAAGTCACTGCTGCTCTCAGTCCTTGTGCAGGCTGATTGGTCTTTATGTTCCCTACCCTCCTGTAGTTTCCTGCAGGCAGTCTGTAGTGGTTGGACCTGCTGGGTCCCTCCCACAGCTCAACTCATGCTATGTACAGCGCAGTAATGATGTCACCACTGCTAATATCTGGGTTTGAAAAGGCATTTAACATGCGCAAAACTGTATATATAATATTTGTGGCTGTTAAAGTGGCTGTAAACCCTCTCATATACCCAACAAAGTGCATAGCCTCAGGTGATACACGAAGATGAAACAAATCCCCCTACACAAGTTTTACTTGTTTATCTGCAGTCTTCTCTTCTGTACATCCCTTTTTAAAAGTACAGAATTGAAATAAAATCCTACTCCATCTGTCAATATCAGAGAAGGTTGCGGAGAGCTGCAGTTAGACCCACAGGACACTAGAGCTGCACAATTCATTGTTAAAAAAAAAAAATCGTGATCTCGATTCACCCCCCCCCCCGAAGGTCTCTCCTGCTGAGTTTGCCGATTCTTTCATGTAAACAAGTGGAGAGATTATCTGCACACTTAGCTGTCAAAAGAAAGCATCAGGGCAGTCTGCCAAGTTTAGAACTTGAAACATTGTAACTAAGCTTCCTTCTTAACAAATAATCGGGCAGTCTGCCAAGTTTTCAACAAGTATAAATGCAGGAAGTTTAAGCACTTAAAGTCTAAATCTTTTTCTGACATGTTTTTCTTAAGTTAAAATCAATATTTTTTGCTAGAAAATTACTTGGAACCCCCAAATAAATGAATATATATATATATATAATTTTTTTTTTTTTTTTCATTTATTATTTTTAGCTGAGACCCTACGGAATAAAATGGCAATTGCTCCAATATTTTATATCACACTGTATTTGCCCAGCGGGCTTTCGAAAAAATACACTTCAATAAATTTAAAAAAACGAAACGGTAAAGTTAGCACAATTTTTTTTTTTTTTTTTTAATGTGAAAGGTGTTACGCCGTGAGAATCGTGATCTATCTTCTAAGCAAAAAAAAAAATTGTGATTCTCATTTTAGCCAGAATCGTGCAGCTCTACACGACACTGCTCTCTCACAAATTAATCTCGACACTATGGCCGCATTCAGCGTTTTTCAGCTTGAAGCCTGAAGCTCCAAAACGCTGGAGGAGGAAAAAAAAAAAATTCTCTAAGGAGATGGTTCGCATCTCCACTCCATAACGCCTGAAGCTCAAACAAGTTCTGGCATTTTTATTTATTTATTTTTTTTTAGGTAGATTTGGACGTTTTTCTGCTTTTTGCATTGGTGACCCTTTGACCTGTACAAAATTGTGACAACGCGTCAATCGCGGTAAAAAAAATCGCGGTAAAATCGCACAACTTTCTGCCTCAAAACGCCAAACTCAGGTGTGAATGGGGTCTTCGAGCTTTGGCGAGAGATAAGTAAATGCTACAGATGGGCTTTGTTCAGATTTCATGACTGAGGTTTACAACCACTTTTAAACATATTTAAATTTTAATGATTTTATGCCTGGAATTTAGCTTTAATATTTTTCTTGTTGCCTTGGAAAAAAAAAAAAACCCTTGAGAACATCTGACACTTGTAACTAATAAAATGTTATATAAATTAGCCCCACCCTTAAAGCAACTTAAAAAAAAAAGCGGAAGTAAACCCATCCATTTACCAGCTTCAAAAAACTGTTTAATTTCCGACACGTGCTGGAAATGTAACACTCTCATTGGTTGTGCTCTCAACCAAACTGTCAAACCCATCCAATGGCTGGTGTCATAACTGATTACAAGAGTGCAGAATTATGGCAGTTGTAGATTAAACAGAGGCGAAGATGGCAGCTTCCTTGGCTGAAAATGATGGCGGCGGGGGGGGGGGTTTACTTCCACTTTAATATGAAGCCCAGCACTTAGAGGAAACCCATACAGTCATACGGAGACAATACAAACTCCAAGTGTCCCTGTTTTGGAAACATTCTTCAAGTTCTGGTGCTGCAAGAGCTGGAGGAATTCAAATGTTAAGAATTGAGCCAGGTACCACCACACATTGTACTGTGAGAAGCCTTTTTCTGATCCCTAGGTGCCATCATAAAGTTAGAAGTTACTCTCCACAGATACATTTTTCAATTTATCTTAAAAAGACAATCCCTTCCAGCTTTCAAGAGTAGGCCTACTCCAGAATTAAAACATTTTAGATATGCAGCTCAGATTAGTGGTAGATTGTGTTTTCATTCTGTCTGTTATGTCTATTCATTGTGTATTAACTGTCGCACTTAACTCACTTTTACCTAACCTTGTGCCAGACCTGGCTTCCTAAATGTTGCTAACATGATAACTTGGCATTGTCCTATCCTTTATTAATGTGCGCTCATTGTCACGTATTCTACTTCTGTTTTGTTGAAGTATAAATGCTTTGCCTTTACATATATAAAGATCAGACCAGTGAATCCTAACCAGTTTCATCAGTTTATTGCCGGTTCACACAGGGGCTACTCGTCAGGTGACTTAGCCGCCTGACAAGTCTCATCCCGCTCTGTGCAATGGAACCGTTCTAATTGGACGACTCAAGTCGCTCCGACTTAGAAAAAGGTTCCTGTACGACTTTTGGGGCGACTTGACTTCTATAAAGAAGTCGTTTTGCAAGTCGCATCCAGGTCGCTGAGGCAGTCGCGCTGTAAGTCGTGCTGCGTCAGTGTGAACCGGACCTCAGGCCTGAGATGGGTAGTTTCTCACACATGGCTAGATTTCGCTTTAATAAAGGCCTTCATGTATTAACAGACTGAAATATCAATTGATTTTTTTTCACATTTGTGTGACCTTTGGTCAACAAATTGGGGGGGGGGATCCCCAACGGGGTAAAGGACGCTGGTAAAGGTCCAACAAATGTTAAAACTATTTCCCCTTTACTAAACTAAGCGTGTGAATTGGGGAAAGAGATGGTCGACATCCAAAAAATTGCGTTCCTTTATTAAAAAGACATGTCCTTCGTCATGGCACATGAGCCAACACACCTGATTTGTCTTTGTTGGGGAGACTTTCCGTACCCCCTCCTGTCCTGGTTACATACTGAAAGTGAGAGGAAACTCTCCAATGGTAGGCACAGACTGCAATACAACCGACAGAGATAGAAACTATTTCCCACTCTATCAAAAACTCTAAAGTTTTGAAATCTAAATCTAATATTACTGACACAATTTATTTAAGGTTTTTATTATATAATATTATATTTTTTAACCTATAATATATATATATATTGCAAATATCTCAATATCTAACGGTTTAACACTGAAGTTTAGGTATGAGTATTTCTCTTAAGTTCACCGACTGACACAGCTCCTTTCTCAGACCATCGGGTTGTTGCGCCACCTTCAGGAGAGGACTAGGCACAACATGTGATAATAAAATTAGAACTTTCTAGTTCTGCCCAAGGGGCGGTCCCTTAGGTAACAACCCCTCAGCCTGCTACTGCAGCTTCAGTTTTTTTCTGCCTAGTGAGGGAGAAGGACCAAGGAACCCTGCGGGCCCATCGGTCCGTTGATTTTTCTGCAGAAGCTTTGCTTTTTGCGCAAGATTAAAGATCCTGTGATCTGCGATCAACAGCCGGCTGGGTGACGAGCTGGATACTCTTATCCTTGTAGTCTCCCCAGCCTGGCCAGCGAGCGTGTGCTGACCTGGGTCGGCCACGACATGCCCCAGTTCCAGGGGGTGGTCAGTGAGCGTATATGCTCCGGGGCACACATGTGATCGGGCTACTGATGTCTGCGTCAGTGTGCCGGGCCAGCAGCCACCCCGTACTGATCGGAGTGAGAGTCTGTGATGGAATGTCTCCCAGCTCAGGACTGGTAAGTACAGCTCTCCCGGCCTCGGTGGGGCTGAGCAGCTGGGGATTCCCTCGCCTCCCTCTCTTCTCTCCCTGTCCCCATCTTCCCTACCCCCCTTCCCTGTGGGGGATGCTGCATGGGCTGCTGAGCAGTGTGTGTGCCATGTACAGGGGCTCTCGGGGGAGGGGGGGGGACTGCACTGGCTGGCTGTGCCCTGGATGTGTGTAGTTCTCTCCTTGGAGGCTGTGTCTGATCGCTGTAGCGCTGTTTCACTGTCATTTGTCTGCCTGTTTTGTTCACGGTCCCTCATAATATACAGTGCTCAGCGGCCACCTTTGGTGGGGCAAGGAGCAGCTTGCTCTGACCATTTCCCTGTAGTTTGGTGGATGAGGCGCCTGATTTGGCTAAAATGCTGGTCTGGTGACAGGCATCCAAAAAAGCCCTGACGGATCTTCCCTTCCTTGGCAACCGGCTCTTTGGAGCCTCATTGGATATTATTAAAAATGCCACAGGTGGTAAGAGTACACTACTCCTACAGGCCAGGAAGGCTAAGGAGCCACACCATAGGCAAGGGCCCTCATTCTCCGCTTACAAATGGCCTTTTCATCCGCCCTGGGCTTCGACCAAGTGTCCACAGCCCGATAGGATGACCTCTGAAGGACCCAAGTGTCTCTGGAATGGCAAACCTGCAAGCAAAAGTGCTACCGCATGAAGGTTTTCCCCCGCCCGCAACACAGGTGGGGGGGGGGTCTCCTTCGGGAGTTTGCAGCCCGGTGGGCCTCTCGGCTGTCCCACCAATGGGTCTGCGATCTGAGTTCCTCTCTTGGCCACAAAACAGATTGTTCCCCTCCAGCATACCCGCATTCCCGGCTCGCCGGGAGGCCCTATTGGGGGCGGGTAAGGGACCTGCTGAGTCGCAGGGTGATGGTACCTATTCCGGAATCCGAACGTTTCCAGGGGTTCTACTCAAACCTGTTTGTAGTCCCCAAAAAAAGAAGGGGCACGTCCAATATTGGACCTGAAAGCCCTCAATTACTTTGTAAAAGTACAGAGATTCAGAATGGAATTAGTTCGCTCAGTGGTCACTGCACTCCATCAAGGGGACTCCCTGGCATCCTTGGACATCCAGGATGCATACCTGCACATACCCATATGCCTTCAGCATCAGGTTCCTGTGATTTGCAGTCGGAGAAGCCCACTACCAGTTTGTGGCTCTCCCATTTGGGTTGGCATCAGCCCCCCCGAGTCTTTACCAAGGTACTGGCTCCTGTTTTGGCGTTGCTGTGTCAACGCGGGATTGCGATCGTGGGATACCTAGAAGATCTCCTCCTGAGAGCATCTTCCGCCCCAGAATTAAATGAGGATGTGGCCTAACTGGCTGGGGTGGAGTAATGGGAGTTCAGTCGACCCAGGGCCTCTGGTCGGTGGAGGAATCCAAGTTGCCGATCAGTCCGCTTGAGCTGAGAGCGATCAGGCTATGCCTCACCACATGGTTTCTAAAACTTCAAGGGCATCCGATCAGGATCCAGTCAGACAACGCTACTACGGTGGCATACGTCAATCACCAAGGAGGAACAAGAAGCTCGGCCGCCGCACGGGAGGTCGCTCACATCCTTCATTGGGCAGAGCAACATGTACCGGCCCTGTCAGCCATTTACATCCCGGGAGTAGAGAACTGGCAGGCTACCTAAGTCGCCAGATGCTGGACCCAGGAGAATGGATGTTGCATCCGGAGGTGTTCAGGCTACTGTGCCTGCGATGGGGCACACCAGACGTGGATCTTCTGGCCTCCCATCTCAATCGGAAGGTGCCTAATTTCGTGTCCAGGACAAGAGATCCTTGGGCAGCTAAGTTAGACGCGCTGGTGGCTCCGTGGGATCAGTACCAGCTGATCTATGCCTTTCCTCCGTTGAAACTGTTACCACGTCTGCTCCGCAGAGGGGATCCCAGTAATATGGATTGCCCCAGATTGGCCTCAGCGTCCTTGGTACTTAGATCTAGTGTGTCTGGTGGCGGACACCCCTTGGCGACTGCCGTTACGAGAGGACCTTCTGTCTCAAGGTCCGATTCTCTATCCTGCTTTACTATCGCTGGTTTTTACGGCATCGCTATTGAGTCAGGTGTTGAGGAACCGGAGTCTTTTAGACTCGGTGATTCCAACTATGCTGACAGCACGGAAATCTTCTCGGAAGATATATCATCATATCTGGAAGGCCTATATCCATGTGTGAGGAGAAAGGATGGCGTCCACGCTGCTTTTCTATAGCCAGGATCCTGCTGTTTCTACAGCAAGGAGTAGACCAGAAATTGGCTTTAAGCACCATTAAAGGACAAATATCAGCTTTGGCTGTCCTTTATTTATTTTTTCAGCGACCTTTTGGCGTCTCACCCTCTAGTGAGCACTTTTGTTCAACGGATCCGACATGTAGTTCCTCTGGTGCGTTCAGTTACCCCCCTGGGATCTGAACCTGGTGTTATCGGCGCTTCAAAAACCACCATTTGAAAATATCAGAGAGATCCCTCTGTTGACTCTTTCCCAGAAAGTGGTCTTTCCAGTGGCCATTACTTCGACCAGGAGGGTTTCGGAACTGGCGGCTTTATCTTGCAAGTCGCCCTATCTGGTTATCCACAAGGATAAGGTGGTGTTGCGTCCGCAGCCACCTTTTCTGCCGAAGGTGGTTTCTGCGTTCCACATCAATGAAGACATTATGTTACCATCTCTGTGTCCTAAGCCGACACATCCTAAGGAGGTGGCCCTCCATTCCCTGGACGTGGTTCGGGCCCTGAGGGTGTGTTTGTCTGCTATGGCTCCCTTTCGGAAGTCAGACTCCTTGTTTTGTTTCGGTGGCTGGTCCGAAAAAAGGCATGGCGGTCTCGTCGGCCACTATTTCCAGGTGGATCAGACAGATTGTAGTACAGGCCTACGCCTTAAAGGGGCAGGTGCCCCCCTTTCCGGTCACGACCCACTGTACAAGAGCTATCAGAACGTCTTGGGCCTTCCGTCATCAAGCGTCTGTCGCTCAAGTGTGTAAAGCGGCGACTTGTTCGTCTGTTCACACCTTTACAAAATTCTACAAGGTAGATGTCAGTGCATCGGCTGATGCCTGTTTTGGCCGCAAAGTTTTGCAGGCGGCTGTATAATTGCAATCACACTTAAATTTTTCCTGTTGTTGTGTTTTTTTTTTTTTTTTTTTAAACACAGTACCTTATAAGTAATGCACTGTTGCATTTGTTACCACAGTTCTGGTGCGGTTTGGAGGTAGTGCCTCTCAGTTGAGGAGCACCCTGTTTTTTTGTGGGTAAAAAGTTTATTCCCACACACTGTTGTTTTTGTGGGTAAAGTTTATACTAGTTCCCACATGCCATGGTGGGTGAAGTTTTATGCGGTTTTCCCCTCCCCTCATTTTTAGCACTGCTTGGGGACATCCCAATGGTCTGAGAGGAGCTGTGTCAGTCGGTGAATGTAAGAGAAAATAGGATTTTTTTGTACTCACCGTAAAATCCTTTTCTCTGTTATTCACCGACTAACACAGCACCCGTCCCTCCTATTTTTGTTTACGTTATACTGCTTGTTGATGTACTGAAGCTGAAGTAGCAGGCTGAGGGGTTGTTACCTAAGGGACCGCCCCTTGGGTGGAACTAGAAAGTTCTAGTTTTATTATCACATGTTGTGCCTAGTCCTCTCCTGAAGGTGGCGTAGCAACCGAATGGTCTAAGAAAGGAGCTGTATCAGTCGGTGAACTACAGAGAAAAGGATTTTAGGGTGAGTACAAAAAATCCTATTTTATGCATAGTTACATTGATCCATCTGTGACCAATGTAAGCAGGTATGTGCCATACCTGGTTGATTGCTGTGGCAGCTGGAAATCACTCTAGTAGGCACCACTACCCCAGTGATCTCCACTAGCTTCTAGGTCCTTTGCTGAACAGCTGCACTGCTGCTTGGTGAATAAAGGAGGGCACTCGCTCAGGATGAACACCATTCAGAGAAACCTTTGCATTTTCTCAATGAATGCAAAACGATCTCTGATTGGATGAGGTACTCTCTAAATGGCGTCCATGCTGAGCATGCGAACTCCTGCATTCACTAAGCAGCTACTTGGTACGGGACCCAGAAGCTAGCAGCAGTCACTGTAGTAGTGATGCTACTACAGTGATTTCCAGGTTCCATAGGGATTGACCAGGAAAGGAACATGTACCGTATTTATCGGCGTATAACACGCACTTTTTCCCCCTTAAAATCAGGGGGAAATCATGGGTGCGTGTTATACGCCGATCTGCGCTGTCTGTGGAGCGCCGCCGACATTTACCGAGCCGAGCCGTGTGTACTCTGCTCTGTCACGCCCAGTCCTGCCTCCTAGCCTTTATGTCCTGCCATTGGCCCGGTGTTGTTTCCATCACAGGAGCCAGGACAAGGGGCGGGATGGGAGTGTTACTGCGAGCAGAGCCGAGTGGCCGAGTACCCTCGGCTCGGTCTATGGCGGCGGCGGGAGGAGCCGAAGATCTCGGTGGCGGCGGGAGGAGCCGAAGATCGCGGCGGCGGTAAATTTAAAACTAAACCATGCTGCAATTTTGGGGAAGGCTGCAGGGGGACGGTGGAAGGCTACATTGATGGGCATTTAAAATGTAAGTTTTTTTTTTTTTTTTTTTTCCTTAAACTTGCCTCCCTAAAAGTTTTTTTTACTTTAGACTTCCCTCCTAAACTTGGGGTGCGTGTTATACGCCGATAAATACGGTATATTTACATTGCACCATGCTGGACCAATGTAACTATGCAAAAATGTGCATACCTAAACTTCAGCTTTAAAAATATGGCTAATTCTATTTTTTTCTGCTATGTAGGACACTGCTAGTTTAAGGTGACATAAGTTTCTAATAAATTTCTTGTACCACTGGCAAAAAAAATAAAAACCTTAGAGGTTATTTTAATAAAGCACGAAGTAACCTACAGCAACCGATCAGAATGCTCCTTGCACTGATCTGGCTATATAGCATCTAATTTGGGTTATTTGAATAACTTGCACACATTCCCAGCACTTGTTGAATAAGCCTCATATTATATACAGTTGAATGGTCCCTTTTGAGTAGAAAGTAAAACTTATTCATCTCGTATTGTCCCTGTCATAACGCTGCCCCTTATTTTCTGTGTAACATCTAACTGGTGTTGTACAAACAAGTGTTTTGATTTTATGTTCCATCAATGGTTTGAGCCTGAGAGACTGATTGTTATGGGTAGCTGAACCCATAGAACTAGTCATTTCCATGCATAAGGCCAATACTGCCAATTTCATTGACTGTAAACAATAAGTTTGGTCTAAACTTCCTCCAGGACTTTTGCTATTGCAGAGAAATTTTTAAATCTTATAGCTTAACGAAACTCGTCACTTTAATGGTTTTGCAAAACTGGCACATTCAAGGCTATGAATGATAACGGTCACAGTTGCTTGTGCTCTCAATGAAACTATCGAACCATTTAAAAGCTGGTGTCATAACTAATCGCATGTGCCAGCACCAAAGCAACTGGAGCCCAAACAAAGGTTAAGATGGCAGCTTGCTTCGCTCTAAAGCAGTGGTGGTCAACTGGAAATTTCTAGAGGGCCTCAAGATGCCACCAGAGGGCTGCACAATAACAGCACATTTTTGGTCCGGTCTCATTTTTTTTGCAGTGTATCCCAATGCACATGGATGATCTTAGAGTAAAATAACCTCAGCATTTGTATCAGAGAATGCAACAATAGCCAGTGACAATTTGTGCCAGTGACCAGAATAATATCCCCCAGCATTGGTGTCAGTGAACGAAAAATTTGCCCCCAGCACTAGTAACAGTGAATACAATACTAGCCCCCCAGCACTGGTATCGGTGGATAGAATAATGACCTCCAACACTGGTGTCGACGGACACAATAATAGCTCCCAGCATTGGTGTCGGTGAATGCAATGACCTCCAGCACTATTATCAATTGATGCAACAACCCCCAGCATTGGTATCTGTGGATGCAATAATAACACCCAGAACTGGTGTAAGTATAGTCTTGAGCATTGGTGTCAGTGCTATTAAATTTGGTGGTCACTGGCAGTGAAATTTGCCTCCCCCTGTATTGGTGGTCAGTGACGGGGAAGGTTAAAGAGGAAGTAAACCCTGATAGGTATACTTCCTCTTTCATTCCCTGCAAAGGTAAAGCATAATGGACTACTATGCATTGCATCGCATAGTAGTCCATTATGTGTCACTTACCTGACACAGGAGCCAGCGAAGTCACCGCTGTCCCCTGTAGTACGGAGCATCCATCTTCTCGGTGGGTCTCACCGCTCCGCCGCTGTCATTCGGCGAAGGCCACGGTGATGTCACTCCCGCACATGCGCACGGGAGCCGCCACTCGCGGCATATCGCCGTTGACCGCGGCACGCTCAGTGCGCCTGCGCGCCGCTGTCTACGGCACATGCGCCGTAGAAAGCGGTGCCTGTCTTTCGGCAAATATCTCCTAAATCGTGTAGGTTTAGGAGATATTTCTTAGCCTAGATTAAGGCTTACCTGTAGGTCAAAGTTGGTTGTAAGGGTTTACAACCACTTTAACACCCCACCCCCGCATTAGTGGTTATGGCAGATAAATTAAACTCCCACCTACACTGGTAGTCAGTGGCAGTGAGGTAACCCCCATAGATGATCACGTACACATCACATGCCTCCATGCCACTCTCCTGCTCCCCAGGCCAGGACTTCACTTGTACTGTGGCGTGGAGATAACTGTCCACAGTACAGTCTCTTTCAGTGTTTCAGGGCCTGACACCCCACTGCCACTCTGGCACCTTAAGCGGGACTAAACCCAACTATCATATAGAGCCCTGGTGCTCAACACACTGCCACAGTGGGCTGCAAGTTGGGCACTGGGGCTCTGAAGGGCAGTAGGGATTAGTCCTGCTTAAAGTGAGCCATATTTGACACTATACGTTTTAGACTTAGGGCAGACACATAATCACTTTAAGATGGCTTTTATCGGTCAGAAAAAAAACTCTTCTGTGCGCCCTTTACTGAGGATCCTACTTCCCCTGACTTCAGAACTAAGCCCTGCCAACTGCCATTCCAGAGACTACCTCAATGGCCAGAAAGGGCTCTTTTTTGCTGGAAAATATAAGGGTATTGCAAGGCTTAGCCATTCCACTGTTGAATTAGAGACAGTCTTTAAAGAGGAAGTAAACCCTGATGGGGTTACTTCCTCTTTGATTCCCTGCACAGGTAAAACATAATGGACTACTATGCATCACATAGTCCATTATGTGTCACTTACCTGACACAGGAGCCAGCAGTTGCCACAGATATGGGATTAGTTACAACACCAGCCATTTGATGGCTTGACAATTTGGTTGAAAGCTAAAGAAAATGTGAGTTATTCACGGCATGCTTTGAATTTAACTGTTTTGGGAAACTATTGTTTAGTTCTGCTAAGGGGACTTTTGTTGGACAGTGCAATGGCAGTTGGTGAAGCTTAGCCGATGACTGTTACTTTTGACTCTCAAATGGAATCTTGCAAAAAAAGACGTGGAGGTGATTGTAGAAAAACCACGGTGATCAGAACCTGATGCAAGGATAATACATAAAGCTAGATCACAAATCGGAGTTTGAAATTGGTGTAGAATCAAAGGAGCCGTGGCATTGACAAATGTTTAAAGAGGCTGTTGTGTGAACATATGGCTCGCTTATTGCAGTCAAATGAGGAAAACGTGAACATAAATCGTGGGATTTTAATTCACTCGGTTGTTGGGGAAGGCCTCTCTCTCTCACGTGAGGCCTATTTTGGTCATCTAGGAACCTCTTGCCTGAAAATTGTCACACAAAACCACCTGCCCATAGGATGAAGGAGCAGGAAAGTGAAACCAAAGTAGACATGTCTGCTAGAAGAGTTCACTCAGTGGACACGTGGCACACCATCTTGTCCTTGGAGACCAGTGCCTGCTTATCGTTGGTCATCCAGACAAACCCGCACAACAGGCCTGTGTGTTCAGCCTCAGATACTGCTTCATCCATGGGCCCGGCTTTCTCACTGGATGGCCACTAGGCAGCGCTCTCCATAATGGCCTAAGATTGAAAAACTGCACTGTTCCCCCTCCCGATGGCACTTGGTGACAGTTCACATGCTCTAATGCAATCAATAATACATTACACCAGAGTTTAACTTTTATGTAGGGGAAAAGGTATGCTAGCACTATATAAATCCTGTTTCAATACTAGTAATGATTTCCTTTTTTTTTTCCCCACCTTCTCCCTTTCTTCTCACAGGAACGAAATAATTGTCTAACAGACTCGAGAGGTTTGAGCGCTAGTCACACTGACTTGGCTCATTAAGGTTCATGCAGAGCGACTAGCTAGAACGCCTTTCATCGAAGACGCACTGAGACACTCTAAAACTTATAAAGCCGGCTTGTTTGTGTTTTTGAATACAGGTTGAACTTTTTACTTTCCTAAAAGAAGAAGATAGATTTTTAAATTAGTGTAACTAGTTTTTTTTTTTTTTTTTTTTTAATGGAACATTTTATTTATAGATGTGTATGTATATATCAATTGCTGCTTGCACCATTGTCCGTAGAAATGTAATATATACCTTACAAAATATGTGGGTCACTGTTACACCAGCCATACAAAGGGCGGAGAACGGGTTACTGGTAACTTTGTAAATTGAAATGGACTAAATGCGCGAAGAGCACTGGAGACACAAAAAAAAACAAAAATGTCTATAGATATTTATTTGCATGCTTTACATAAAAGGAGTTTTACCCAACTCTGAAAACTCATAATTATTGTGTAAAAAAAAAAAAAAAAATTTTAAAAATAACCGTGAGCTTTGCTGACTTGCAAAAATGCTAGTTGCCAGGCTGGTATGCTGATGTTTGGTTTTGCTGCTTTGAGTCTCTGAACTGGAACAGGTATAAGGATTAGGGAAGTTCCAAATTCTTTCTCTGCATACATGTCCTAGGTCAGCGTTTCTCAACTCCAGTCCTCAAGGCGCACCAACAGGTCATGTTTTCAGGATTTCCCTTCAGATGAAACCTGATCAAATCACCTGTGCAAAATAGTGGAAATCCTGAAAACATGACCTGTTGGTGCGCCTTGAGGACTGGAGTTGAGAAACACTGCACTAGGTTAATTGCTTAGAAAGCACTGCACCATCATGACGACAAAGCTACTAGCATTGTCGGGAATGGTCAGTGATAGCAACAAACGTGTTAGAGGTTTTCTTTAAAGCTCACTTGAAGTCACCAGGATAGACGTACTGAGATAGAGATTGTAAATAAAAACCTCAGTTTTCCTACAGCAGTTGTGCATGGCATCTAATTAGGACTGTGCGGTATAATAGACACCAAAGTTAGACCCAGTGCACTCTGTAACCGTAGGGATCAGAAACGCCCTCTCCCCTTCTCTACAAAACTGCGTAAGGAGACTTGTGCAGATGGGTGTGCCCTATTGGTTTAGAGCAGGGGTCTCCACACTATCGAAACAAAGGGACAGTGGGCATAGAAAAGGTACTGATGTCGGAGGGGAAAAACAATGTGCCCCATGTTTGGTGTCATTGGGCCCCATTGTTTCTTTGGGAGGAGTTTGGGCCCCATTCTTGGCATCGTTGGGTGAAATGAGACCCCATTGGTGGTGTTGGGAGGGATTGTGCCCCTTCATTGATTTCAGTGGGGGAAATTATGCCCCACCGTTGGATTCCGTGGATGAAAAAGTGCCCCAAGGGCTGGATAAAAGCAAGCAAGGGGCTACATCTGGCACCTGGGCTGCAGTTTGGAGACCACTGGTATAGAGCATTTCAATATTATGGTAGGAGTTTGCATTTTCACCTAGAGAGAAAGGTATTTTAAGGCTTTTGCCAAGATGAATAGGTCACAAACCCTACAGGGCTATAAAAGTTTGTAACACATCAATTGGGCCTTAAGGCTGGGTTCACATTGCAGCGATGCGGGAACGCTGCGAATCCCACATCGCATGCCTCCCGGCGGCAGTTCACACTGCCCTATGTGAACTGCTGGGAGTGTCAATGAAACGTTAATGACACCCCCAGATCAGTTCGCATATCGCAGTGTGATCTGCAAACTCGGACAGGAATCGGATCGCATGGTGTGAACACCCATGCGATCCGATTCTGCTGCGGACCAAAAAAAGGATCCTGTGGGAGTTTGGGCCGGGTGCGATGCAAAAGACGTTGCAGCTAGCATTTTTGGTAGGAGCAAATAGCAACATGCGTCATTAATGACATATAGGTAAGTACCATTCAAAGTGGAAAGATTATCATTGTAATATATAGGATTAAAGGGCTTTGACTTGCAAGGAGGGTAAAATGCATCTTATAACCGCTAAAGGATCTGAAACTACACAGTGGGGGTTATTTACTAAAGGAAAATCCACTTTGCACTGCAAGTGCACTTGGAAGTGCAGTCGCTGTAGATCCGAGGGGGACATGCAAGGAAAATAGCATTTTAGCCTGCACATGATTGGATGATTAAATCAGCAGAGCTTCCTCTCATTTCAGATCTACCCCTTAGATTTAGAGCGATTGCCCTTCCAAGTGCACTTGCAGTGCAAAGTGGATTTGCCTTTTGTCAATAACCCCCAGTGCCTTCCTTTCCTGTCTGGGACTGTAACTTTTTGGAATTTTTTTTTTTTAAATGCAGCGCTGTCTGTTACAACTAACTAAAGATATATGGAGCCCAAGCAGTTTTCATACTAGATAAGGAAATGCTGATCACTTCAGCAATAAAAACCACAGCAAAGCAATTGTGTCACCTAAGATTATATCTTTTGCTTAAAGGAAACCTTTGCTGAGGAAGTATAATCTGCCATTGTTGACCTCTGCGTCTAAAAAAAAAAAAAAAAAAAAAAAAAAAAAAATGCTAGTTTCCTGGCTGTCGTGGTAAATTTCTGCATGCTTCTTCCATACTAGCGGTCTTAGAAAGTATTAAAATAGGAAACCGCAAGAAAACTAGCATTTTCAGAGGGAGGTTAGCAAGGGCACCCTCTGTATTATTGTTAGTACATAAGTAAGGGCGCATACACACGAATGTGGTATCTACTAACTCAATACCTTTTTTTTTTTTCTCTCTGGCAAATGTTTTGCTGTGACCATCAGGGTTTAATGTAGACTGGTAAAAGCATATGTTTAACATCCAATAACTGTATAGAAATATGTAAAATACATAAAAAATAAGTGGAACTCCAGACAAATGTCTAAATACACAGTTAAAATACCACAAATTGTTGTTTTCTTATCTAGTCACTCCTGCCAGATCTCTATTTACTGTCGTTTACCAATATATTTTGGTCACCTTCGTCCAGCCTGTAATTGGACAGGAGAATGCACACTGTTGTCATGATCTGTAACCCCCCCCCCCCCCCCCCCCCCTTCAGTATGTTCTGTTATGAGTGCTGCAGTTCAGGAGGCTACAAGAGGCTGGTTTCCGGACAGATTTCATCTATTTTAATTCTGTCTAAAAATGTTTTTTTTTTTTTCTTTTCAAATTAACATATAAATGGGCCAAATTGTGTGTTTTGTGTTATCTGCCTGGAGTTCAGCTTGAGTTCTTGAATATATTTAAGGTTTCTTAACTGCAGTGCGTGCTTTTCCGGACTTACCGAAAGTACACAAGTGTGTACATACCCCTAAGACCCCTTTTACACTCGCAGCGCGGCCGCGTGGGCAGTAAAGCACCGCTAGTTTTAGAGGTGCTCTACCATCGTTTTAGCTGTGCTTTTTGGCTGCTGGCGGGGCACTTTTAACCCCTGCTACACGCCAAAGAAGGGGTTAAATGCGCCCGAAAAGTGCCGTCCATTCATTTCAATGGGCAGAGGCAGGTGGAGGAGCGGTGTTTAAACCGCTGTTTGCAGGACTTTTTCTAACGTCCCGCAAACGCACTGCCCCAGTATGAAAGCACTCCGCCTGTCATATTGGGGCTGCAGGGGAGGCGCTTTACAGGCACTATTTTTTTTTTTTATTTTTTTTAAGCCCTTTAGCACCTGAAAAACGCCTCCCATGCAAAAGGGCTCTTAAAGCGGAGGTCCACCCTAAAGTGGAGCTTCCGCTCATTGGAACCCCCCCCCCTCCGGCGCCACAATTGGCACCTTTCAGGGGGGAGGGGGGGTTCAGGTACCTGTACAGTACAGGTATCTGTACCCACTTCCGGCGTAGATTCTGCAGAATCTACGCCCCTTTCCGAAGGTCCCCCGCTGCCTGCTGGGAAACGCACGGATCCCAGAGACAGCGGGGACCATCCTTATTGCGCAGCGCGACTCGCGCATACGCAGTGGGGAACCGGGAAATTAAGCTGCAGGGCTCCACTTCCTGATTCCCATACCCAAGATGACGGAGGCAGCACCCGAGAGACGATCGAGAGATCAGCTTCAGGTGCCGACATTGCGGGCGCGCTGCGCGGGTAAGTGTCATTATTTTAAAAGTCAGCAGCTGCAGTATTTGTAGCTGCTGGCTTTAAAAAAAAAAAAAAAAGGCGGACTCCCGCTTTAATGTTTTATTCATTTTGGGTAATTAAAGCAGTATTCTGACCGGAAAAAAAAAAAATTAAAAGCCAGCAGCTACACATACTGCGGCTGCTGGCTTTTAACAATAGGACACTCACCTGTCCTGGAGTCAGCGATGTCGTTAACGCAGCTGATGTTTCCATCAGCTGTCGGGTGCTGCCACCGCCATTGCGGGTAAAGGTACCCAGCAGTGTAGCCTTATGGCTTCACGGCGGGAACTCTACCGTGCATGCGTGAGGCCCACTCCTCTCTCCTACTGGCCCGGCAACAGGGGTAGGAGGAGGGAGCCCCGCAGTGATGTCACGGGCCGCCAACCCGGACTCCCTGAAGTGGGAACAGGATACCTGTCGAGGAACCCGTACCCCCCCCCTAAAGGTTGCCAATTGTGGCACCGGAGGGGGGGAGGAGACAAATGAGCAGAAGTTCCACTTTTGGGTGGAACTCCACTTAAAGCAAAACAGTGCATTGTATAAGTGTTTCGAAAGTACTTTACCATTTTTTTTTCTTCTATTGCATGTCAAAATGCATTTTTAAAAGCAAATATTTGAAGAAGTCTTGGAGTTTACTATGAACCACAACATATAGTTCAAATAGCATTCTGGTCTTCGTAATCCTCAGACGACAGTTGCTGGTAACTACATTTATAATTATTAGTATTGCTTTAGAGTTTTCCAGGACTGCTACCTGAGAGATAATTGGCTCCACTTGCAGCAGGAAACGCAACTCAAAATAGTAAAAAAAAAAATCTCCTCCCATCTTCTCCTCAATGTCTTAAAAGTAAAAACGGTCACCAGTGTGGACAAGGATAAACAATTAAGCAACTCAAACCAGCAACAACCATAAGAGACCATGGAGAATACAGAAGCTGTCTTGGAAGACTCTTGCAGGTAGGACTAAGGCCAGCCATATGTGAGGCTGAATGTACCAAGTTGATTTGATCGATCAACTTTGGTACAACCAGCCTGCCAAATTCTTTTTTGCGATTATCACTGTTTTCTGGACGGGGAAGACAATTGCTGATTCCCCTATCAGCACTGTCTGGTGATGGGGAAATCGTGCAAATGTCACTGTGTATGGCCAGCCTAACTTTAGTTTTCCCTAATCCGCTTCCAAGGCAGCTACCTGATTGGATAAGCAAACAATTTATTTTACACTAGGGAGGAACAACAGTCTGTGAAAACTCTCTACTGAAGGTCAATAGAATTCATGTCAGCTGCCACCATTTGCAGGCAGTCACCTCTTCAGGCTAGAGCTACACAAGAGGACAATTAATTAATCTCCAGCAATAGTAATTAATCACTAAACAAAAGGGAAAAAATGTCGCTCTTAGGACTTGTGCATGCTGGATATTTACCCCAGATGCATGATATCCTAGACCAGGGATATGCAATTAGCGGACCTCCAGCTGTTGCAAAACTACAAGTCCCATCATTCCTCTGCCTCTGGGTGTCATGCTTGTGGCTGTCAGTCTTGCTATGCCTCATGGGAATTGTAGTTCTGCAACAGCTGGAGGTCCGCTAATTGCATATTCCTGATCTAGAATTTCGATGGGGGTGGAAGGCACAGGTGCACACCCAGCCCCACTACCCATGTCTGTAAAACTCTAAGAGGCTGCATAACAGACGGGTGCATCGTTTGTTGCTAAGGTTTAAGGCCCCTTTCACACAGACGATCCGTTCAGGTCCGCCTGTCAGTTTTTCAGGCGGACCTGAACGGATGCTCCATAGAGGTCTATTGAGCGTTGGATGTCAGCGGTGACAAGTCCGCTGACATCCGACCCGCTCCAATCTGTAAAAGTGTGACGGAGGAAAAAGCTATTTTTCCATCCGTCATCGGATCACGACGACGGACACTGCGGTCCGTCGTCATCCGATCTCCCATAGGGGAGAGCGGCGCTGTGACAGGTCTGTCCCTGCGCAGTGTGCAGAGACGGACCTGTCCTCTTCCTGCTCAGAGGAGATGGCTCCGGCGATCCCCGCTGAGCAAGCGGATATCCACGGGGCGGATCAGCACTGATCTGTCCCGTGTGAAAGGACCCTAAGGCTGTATGGGCAAGTATCTGCGTTCTGGGTGTTTAGTCCCTAGATCAGGGGTCTCAAACTGGTAGCCCTCCAGCTGTTGCAGAACTACAATTGCCATGAGACATAGCAAGACGGACAGTTACAGGCATGACTCCCATAGGCAGAGGCATGATGGAACTTGTAGTTCCGCAACAGCTGGAGGGCCGCCAGTTATAGACCCCTACCCTAGATGCATACTGCCCTAAACATTAGTACCACTAGGTGCTGTACTGCGGACGGGGCCGCCCATACGGGCCTCTTCCGGGTATTTTTTATTTATTTTTAATTCTATATCATTTTTGACCTTTTTATATAATAAACCGCAGAGGTGATCAAATACCACCAAAAGAAAAATCTATTTGTGTGAGGGAAAAATAATTTTACATTTTGTTTGGGTACATCTTTGCATGACTGCGCAATAACCAGTTAAAGTAGTGTAGTGCTAAATTGCATGAAGGGGGTAAAACCATCCAGAGCTGAAGTGATTAAAGGCTGCTGGCATAGGGGGCTTCCAGCCATACCAAAATGCTGGGATCTTATGCATTGGGCCTTAGGCCAGGTTCACATATGTGCGGCTGCAAGTTCGTACCTGGGATCTGGTACGTGTCTGTTCACCGATTCAGGTGCGATTAAGGTCCACATTTTTTTTTCCCCTGAATTCGCACCTAAACTGGACCCAAACACACACAGGACCCTTTTTCAATCCAGACCTTGGCTGCCTTGGACACGTGTGAACCAACTCCTTTGAGAGCCGGTCACACTCGCATTTCATGCAAATTGGATGCTGGGGAATCCCACATCCAGTTCTCATGTGTGTGAACCCAGCCTGACTCCCCAGCATGCATGAGGCCCTTTGGAGTAAGTTACACAAGTAGCATACTGTACCATCTTGTAATGATCAGTTGCGCTTGAATGGATCATTGTGCAATCATGTGAAATTATTGAGATTACTTGTGTAGCTTTCTCTATAAGGCGTACTACTGCTAGTGGCTTTAGTAGCACGCTTGAGCAACTATAAATCTTCTCTGTAGTTGTAGCCCCGTAAGGCATCTAGCGATGGGTGGTTAAGTCTGTTTGTAGCAAGAGGTTAAAATTTATAGTTTCATAGTTAGTAAGGTTGAATAAAGACACCAGTCCATCCAGTTCAACCTGAGTGAGTGTCTACAATTGTCCCTATCCCTGTACATTGCACACTCACATTGGTCCCTACTATTCATATACTAGGGCCAATTTTGGACAGAAGCCAATTAACCTACCTGCATGCCTTTGGAGTGTGGGAGGAAACCAGAGTACCCGGAGGAAACCCACGCAGGCACAGGGAGAACATGCAGGTAGCGTCGTGGTTGGGATTTGAACCAGCAACCCTTTTTACTGCTAGAAATTGTCTGTTTATCTTCAGCTTGGTAGATGCAGTTTTTTTTTTTTTTTTTCCCGTTCAATCTGAAAGTTAAATTTAAAAAAAAAATCCTAACAATTACCTGCATGTGATGTTGATGCGAGGATCTCTCCCGCTGAGCTATTGTATTCTGATGAGGACACCATTCCCTGCCCCCAGAATATATTGATCAGTGCAAACTATAAATGAATGTTGACTTTCCAGAATGCCCTTTCGCATTGGTGTGTGCAACCTATTAGATTAGGGTGCGCACCCCAAAGTTCAAACACACGCTACCGATCGCTCACTGTGTTCATTCAGAGATGGAAGGGGTGGGTAAATTACATATTTACCGTCCTCTTCCACCATTCATCCTCAAACATCCCCGCAGCAACAGCTGCCAGGAGAGGAGGGAAGCCAGCAGTGGTGTGGGGGAAGAGGGGGAATGTATGCTGCACAGGTCGATTAGGGTGTACCTAGGCACACCCTGTGCGCACACCTATTCCCTTTCGTCAGATAACACACCTACCTAAAGTCAGCCGATTCCAGCTAAACTGGACGATTTTCGGTATGTGTATACTTAAATTTAGCCCAAAACCAGTTTTGGCAAGACCAGCATCTTAACTGGAAGCAAATTACAATGGTGCTAAAACCCAAAACATTAATACTTTCTCCAACTTGGTAATGGTTTGTCTGGCCTTTTATTTAATTGGTCGCTGTGGCTTGCTGCATCCTGTCTACTCTCTAGTCATTTCCCTTTGTTCTATTTAAAACTGTTAAATTGGAAAGGCTTGTTGTCGTTGATTACGGTGCACTACCTTGTTGAGAAGTTTCTACCATTTCACCAAGGAACGACTTGGTGAAATGGTAAATTTAATGGGATACTATTGAAACTGGTCAGATGTAAGTCTAGAAAATAAGACCATGATATATAAGGTTGCTGCGATAAAAAATAAAATAACCCTATTGCTGTAAGACTTGCAATGTAATTGGTTGACCAAAATCTGGTTACCAGAATGTCATCTGCTCAACTGTGCTTCAAAATGAGAATTCCAAACCTTGTAGATACGACAAATCGCAAAGAAAGCGAGTCCATTTCCCTCTGCAGGATGATCACATGACCACTCTTTCCGCGTCCGTTTTGGCTGGAATCTGGACCTGACTGTTACAGACACAGGAATTCATGTCAGAAGGACTGAAAACTGATTGTAAATAGACGTCCCTCTGCTCCATGTAGTACCTGGGGTACTATATTTATGAATGTGTCATTTGTATTGTAATGTGAAATGTGTATCGTTTTGTCATCTATGCTCTTTAACGCCCAGACGATCCAGTAAAAAAAAAAAAAAAATACGTTATCTAATAAAGATCACTAGATTGGCTCTTACTAGTATTCTTTAAGTGTTCAACGACTAATGGTTTGTCAAGTCATTAAGTTTTAGATGGGGATTGATTATTTGATTTACCCGCAGCATTGTAAAGCTGAACTGCAGGTAAATGGCTAATATACAGCATGTGCTGTCCTCTCCTGGAAAAAAGATTTGTAATTCTGTGCAGCCACTTGATTTGTAGATCTCTGCAAAAAGCAGTGCGTTGTTCAAAATGAAAGTGGTATTAAGGGCCGGTTCACACTGCGGGCGATGCGAGGCGACACGACTTGCCTCGCCGCGATCTGACAAGTTGCCCCCGTTCTGTACAATGGAACCTATCTGAGAGGAGCGACTCGAGTCGCTCCGACTCAGAAAAAAGGTTCCTGTACTACTTTTGGGCGACCTCGGGGCGACTTGCATTGACTTCTATACAGAAGTCATTTGCAAGTTGCCGCTGAGGTCGCGGCAGGTCGCGGCGAGGCAAGTCGGTGTCGCCTCGCATCGCCCGCAGTGTGAACCGGCCCTAAAGGTTCAGGGTTTGTTTTTGTTTGTTTTTTTAAAATACCAAACCTGTCATACTCCCCTGCTCTGTGTAATAGTTTTGCATAGAGCAGCCCCGATCCTCATCTCGGGTCCCATGCCGGTGTACTATCACATAGGGTCCCCCATCGAATAGTGTCCGCTGTGTACTGTGCATGCGCAGTACACAGCACACACAGATTCCGAAAATAGCCGAAGATGAACGGCGCCTGCGCCGTGAGTCCAGGTTCTATCCCCACCATCCAAGTGGACATAGAGTTAGAATGAAAAGAGCTGAGCGCAGCGAGGCCATGCCCGAAGTGAGCCCGCGAGGGCCCTCTAAAATGTGCAGCCCTATGTCCACTTGGATAGTGGGGCTAGCACCTCCATTCAGGCGCCGTTCATCTTCGGAGATTTTCCGAATCTCCTTGTGCTCTGTGCTGCGCCTGCGCAGTATGGGGCAGACACTTCTCAATGGCCGAACGCTATATGTCAGAACACCGACACTCCTGACTCCTCCCCTTTGACCATTGAGGAGAGGGAGTCTCAGGATAGTTAAGGCTCTTGTACACATCATTGGGTCGAGAGGAAGCTCAGGTAAGTATTAGGGGGGAGGAGCTGCACACAGGTGTTTTTTGTTGGTTTTGTTTTTTAACCTTCAGGCTGAATTCGGACTTGAAACAGACCAAAAGATGCACAGGGCTCCTATGCAAGTCGCATTGGAGCCACTGCGGAGATATATGAACCGGTGTTCTGGCATATAGCGTCCGTCCATCGGATTGTGTCCACCCCGTACTGCTCTTGCGTAGTACGGAGCAGAAGGAGATTCAGAAAATCTCCGAAGATGAACGGCACCTGCGCTGTGAGTGGAGGTGCCAGCCCCACCATCCAAGTGGACATAGGGCTGCAAATATTAGAGGGCCCCTCGTGGGCACGCCACGCTTCGGGCACGGCCTCGCTGTGCTCGGCTCTTTTTATTGTAACTCTGTCTACTTGGATGGTGGTTATAGAACCTGGACTCACGGCGCACTCATCTTCGGCTATTTTTCGGAATCTGTGTGTCCTGCGCATGCACAGTACACAGCGGACACTATCCGATGGGGGACACAATGTGACAGGACAGCGGCTCCATAGAGAGCCGCTCACAATCTCCTGCTGTGCGAACCCATCCTCCACCATAGATGCATGAAGGTGTAAAACCTTCGGCCTTCACAACCACTTTAAAAGAGAAGTGTTTTGTTTTTGTTTTTTTGGTTTTCATACTTGCCTAGGTGGATGCAGCATCAGTCAGATGTCTCCCCCCCAACCAAACTCCCCGCGCCTCTGCACCGAGATCTGAGTGAACAAGGAAAATACCAGTTATCATCTTGACCCCGAGCCAACAGGGGAGTCCTACACTGATCATCAGTGCAATTTCACCAGTGCAGTCTCATCAGCGCACATTAGAGAAAAATTACATATTTACAAAAAAAAATCCCAACATTTTTGGTCTTTAGCAAAAAAAAAAGAAAAAAAAAAAAACTGTTTATAAATACCATCAAAAATAGCTCTGTTTAAAAAAAAAAAAAAAAAAATGTAATTTTGGTACCGTGTTGCATGACGGCAAAATTGTCAAAGTGCTGAAAATTGGCCTGGGCAGGAAGGGGGTTAAAGTGCCCAGTATTGAAGCTAACTACTTAAAGATCGAGCCTCTTTCTGAGTTAAAAAAAATGTTTTTTTTTTATTACTTAGAACCCCCAAACATTATACAATTTTTTTTTTTCTAACATCCTAGAGAATAAAATGGTGGTCGTTTCAATACTTTCTGTCACACTGTATTTGCACAGCAGTCTTACAAGCACTCTTTTTTTGGGGAAAAATACACTTTTTTGAATGAAAAAAATAAGACAACAGTAAAGTTAACCCCCCCCCCCCCCTTTTTTTTTTATATATATAGTGAAAGATAATGTTGTGCTTTTCTTATTTTATTTTTACACTGTTCTTTTAAAAAAAAAAAAAAATTTCACTTGTATTTCTATTACAAGGAATGTAAACATCTCTTGTAATAGAAAAAAAAAGCATGACAGGTCCTCTTAAATATGAGATCTGAGGGTCAAAAAGACCTCAGATCTCATATTTACACTAAAATGCAATATATAATGTGTATGTCATTTAAAAAGAAATAAATAATGGCCCTTTAAGAGCTATGGCCAGAAGTGAGGTTTTGATGTTGCTTCCGCCCTGTAATGGCATGGAGAGGGAGGGAGGGGGGGTGGCGGCAGCAGCGATCTTCCCCTCACTCGTCTCCATACCACACATGGAAGAGGACTCAATTGCCTCTGCCGCTGGATAAAAGTGATCTTGCAGTGAATCTGCCGCAGAGACCACTTTTATCGGAAACCGGACCGCCTGCTGAAGAGGAGGATACGGGGGGGGGGGGGGGGGATTTGGCAGCTAGCTGCTGCCATAACAAAGATATCCCTCTTCAAACAGCTGATGTATATCGGCATCCGGCGGTCTGGAAGTGGTTAAGCAACATGATGCTTTCATGAGGAATCAATGCTTATCAGCTACTTCCATTAAGTCGATGGTAATGCTCTGTGACCACACCCTAGAGCATTTATGGCAAGCCAGTGGAGTATGAGCACCGAGAGAGAAGCAGTAGAGCAGGCATATGCAATTAGTGGACCTCCAGCTGTTGAAAAACTACAAGTCCCATCATGCCTCTGGGTGTCACGCTTGTGGCTGTCAAAGCCTTACTATGCCTCATGGGATTTGTAGTTCTGCAACAGCTGGAGGTCCGCTAATTGCATATCCCTACAGTAGAGGTTCCCGAGTCCCAGAATGCACTAGAAAATAATAGAGGACTGGGACAGAGCGGCTCCAGCCACTTCCCGTTTGTACAGAATAGCCGTGTGCTATGGTAAGTAACACCATTTGCTCCTGTGTTCAGGCAAAAGCATCAACCAGTCAGCCCCAGGTAGAACCATTGAGCATTATTGCCAGTATACAAATCCATCTAGCAGAGAATTTGCAATGTCCCACCACACATCATTTCCTCTACATCACTTTTCACTAGAAAAGCAACTCTTTAATTGGCATTTATCAAGCATTCTTGAAGCTTTTTCCACTCTTCAAAAACACATAAATGCTATAGGCACATTGAGCATTGCTTTGTTCTTCATAATTGCCCCCCCCCCCCCCCCCCGTGTGAACGAACCCTAATAAAAGGAAGTGTTCAACCAATCACTAAAATGTCATATAAGCTGCAACTTGGCCTTGAAATTGTAGAAGTTATTTCAAAGTGTATATGTAGCCCAAAACTTCCCTTTTTTTTTGATTTGGACATTAGGGAAGAGTTAACAAATGGCCACTTACCCCACCTAAAACGGGCCTTTGCAGCAAGGAACACATGGAGGGGCAACAGAGGCAAAACAAAACCAGAGAAATTTTCCTGTCTAACCGCATGCATTAACCGCTTCCGAACAATATTATTATACAGGTTTTATATAGCGCCAACAGTTTGCGCAGCGCTTTACAACATGAGAGCAACATTAGTTACATTACAATTTGGTACAAGAGGAATCAGAGGGCTCTGCTCGTTAGAACTTACAATCTAAAAAGGAAGGGTCAATTGATACAAAAGGTAATAGCTGTGGGGGGGGGGGGGGGGGGTGAGCTGATGGAGGAAGTAAAACAGTGTTAGTTAGAAGCAGGAGAAGCTTCTTTGAAGAGAAGGGTTTTCAGGGATCGTCTAAAGATGGATAGATTAGGGGACAGTCAGACAGATTGGGGTAGGGAGTTCCAAAGGATGGGAGAAGCTCTGGAGAAATCCTGGAGGCGAGCATGGGAGAAGGTTACAAGGGAGCTAGAGAGCAGGAGGTCTTGGGAGGACCGAAGAGTGCGGCTTGGTTGGCATTTTGGGACTAGGTTAGTGATGTAACTGGGGGCAGAGTTATGGATGGCTTTGTAAATTATTGTTAGTACTTTGAATTTTATTCGTTGGGTGAGTGGAAGCCAGTGCAGAGGGATATACTGCGGCAGAAGGGCACGTACCTGTACATTGCCCTTTAAGAGACGGGTTGCGGGCGCCGGGAGCATTTCCCAGTTCAGCCTAGTGAAACTGTCACTGATCACCACTCCCTGTAATCAGGAGCAGTTATCAGTGTTGTCAAACACAGCCCCTCCCCCCCCCCCACAGTTAGAATCACTCCCTAGGACCCACTTAACCCCTACAGTGCCACCTAGTGGTTAACCTCTTCACTACCAGTCACATTTACATAGTAATCAATCAATTTTATTATTTTTTTTAAACCAAATATATGTAGAAGACTACGTATTGGCCTAAACTGAGGGAAAATATTTTTTTATATATTTTTGGGGATATTTATTATAGTAAAAAAAAATTAAATAAAAATGCCATAAAACAATCCCCTATTTTGTGCAAAGCAAATCAATAAACGCTTATTGCGATTTATTTTCTATTTATTTTTTTTAAACCAAATATATGTAGAAGAATACGTATCGGCCTAAACTGAGGGGAACATTTTTTATATATATATATATATATATATATATATATATATATATATATATATTTTTTTTTTTTTTGGGGGATATTTATTATGACAAAAAATAAAAAAACGGCAGGGGTGATCAAATACTGCTAAAAGAAAGCTCTATTTGTGGGGGAAAAAAGGACATCAATTTTGTTTGAGAGCCACGTTGCATGACCGCACAATTGTCAGTTAAAGCAATACGGTGCTGAATCGCAAAAAGTGCTCTGGTCTTTGGCCAGCCCAATGGTCTGAGGTTTAAGTGGTTAACAGGTTTTTAGTCTACACCAGGGGTCTCAAACTGGTGGCCCTCCAGCTGTTGCGGAACTACAAGTCCCATCATGCCTCAGCCTGTGGGAGTCGTGCTTGTAACTGTCAGCCTTGCAATGCCTCATGGGACTTGTAGTTCCGCAACAGCTGGAGGGCCGCCAGTTTAAGACCCCTGGTCTACACACATTCGCAAGCTACAGAGCCCTGTCAAGGCACCCTAGTATTTTCTGTAGTCCTAACTCAAAATTTTGAGATGCCTCCACACTGGAAGCATATGCATTATAATAGATAGGCAGGGGAAAGGTGCGCCTGGAGGGAGCCCACCCCTCCTCAAAGGCACACTGGACACACAGCACATAGCTCTATGGCAGCAAAGGTGTCCAAGAGTCAAGACCACTCTTATGTTATTTTTACTGTCTGTGTACCACACGGAAGAATTCACTTCACTCCATGTCTTGGAGATGCAACAGAAAATCAGGGAAAGAAAATCTCCAGAAAGTGAGGGGAACGCCACACTAAGCACTTGTACACACGGTCAGAGATTCCGACAACCAAATCCGTCGGAGTAATTCCGGAAGAGGTCCGGAAGTGATGTTGCATACACACAGTCGGACTAAGTTGTCGGAAAATCCGATTGTACATAACGTGATGACGTTATTTCTCTATGACGGGACTACGTTCAGGCTGGTAGCCAATAGCTTTGGTCTAGGAATTTGATCTGAGCATGCGTGGCACTTTGTCCGTCGGAGTAGGCTACACATGATCGGAGTATGTCCGATAGGAGCATTTTGTCGGAAAATTTTACCGACAAGTTGGTCAGTCCGATGGAGACCACACACAGCCGGACTATCCGACAAAACGGTCCGATAGGACACATTCCGTCGGAATCTCCGACCGTGTGTACAAGGGCTAAGGCCTCTTACACACTGCAGCTTGGGAAAAAAAAAAAATTAGTACAGCTTATTTTTTTTATTTTTTTTTTACTGAGCTAAAATACAGTCCATTAATTGTAATGTGCCTATGCACACAGGAATGTGTATTCTTAATTTAAAAAAAATTAAATAAAAATAAATAAATAAAAAATAGAAAAATCTACTCTTTTGATCAGTAATTTTCGCCTTATGCGCATATTTGCACGCAAACGTCTAGGGCCGAAACAACTAATCGATTATGAAATTAATCGATTACTATTTTCATAATCCATTAAACCGGCCACTAACAAAATGGGGTTAAAAAAAACCCTCAAATTAACCCTTTATAGTACAAAAAGAGCAAATCGCTACTGTAAATATTATTTTTACTGTCCCATAGTAAAAAAAAAAAAAAAATTAACCCCTTACAGTAGCGATTATTTGCTCTTTTTGTACTAATTTTAGTTTTTTTTAACCCCATTGTGTAACTAAACATCTCAGGCCTGGGTCACACCTGTTTTTTTTTTTTGGTGCTTTTTGCAGAAACGCGCTACAGTTCATTTACATGGTTTCTTATGGGACACGTTCACATCCGTGATTTTTTTTCAGCTGCTGCGTATTTGGAAAAGACGAGGACTTTTTTTTTTTTAACGCAAAAACTGTGCTTTTTTTGGTTCAATATACTTCAATGGAGAAGCTGCAGAAAAGCAATGTAATAATGCGTTTTTGCGGCAATTTGTGTTTTTCAATCTGCTCAACAACAAATTACCATTAATGTTTCGAAAAAAAATAAATAAAAAAATCAACCAACTAATTGATTATGAAAATAATCGTTAGTTGCAGCCCTACAAATGCCCATTAACATATTGTGAATGCGAGAATAAATTTGCGCGCGAACACACATGCGTGAAAATACATACAAAAAAAAAGAAAAAAATAGATGCTCAAACAGGAGTATTGAGTACAAGAGGCTTTATGGTTTGCAATTTTTTCTTTTTTTCTTTTTTTAATGCCACACTTATGGCTCAGGTTTGTTCCAGCATGAATGCCGATAGCTGCCTATTTGTGAATGTTATTGACAAGCCAAATTAATCCATATTTAGGTATATCTGGGCTGATCTCATTACCAGGAAAACCACTGCAACATGTAAGTACAACCTGTGGGTCTCCAATACGTCATATTCATCCTAAAAATCCACAGCAATGTTCACCATCGCATTCTAAAGTAATTATATGGTAGACATATATCAAATAAAAGACTTGATGCGTTGCATTCTCTGCATTGAGATGTAAGGAAAAAAAAAAAAAGCAACGCCCGATCGTGATCCAGCACTGTGCATGAGAGCAGCGGCTCTCTCTCTCTCCTCACTGGACTGGAGAGCCAGCAGAGGGTGCCATTGGCTCCTGCTGCTGTCAGTCATAGCCAGTGAGGAGAGAGCAGAGCCGAGCCGCACTCTAGCGTCAGTGGACACAGAGCGCGCTTCTGGAGCGAGCCTGCGCGTGTGCCCCCATAGCAGGTGACTTACTTTGGGGGCAAGGAGTGCCAGCGGGGGGGACCTGAGAAGAGGAGGCTTGGGGCTGTTCTGTGCAAAACCACACAGAGAAAGTAAGTCTTATCATATTTGTTTATAAAAAAAAAAATGAATATATCCTTTAAAATTTGGTGTAGCGTTTACACACACAAAAATAAAATTGCCTTATATTGGTTAAATATAACACCGGGCAGCGCTAAAGTAACCCTAGCATATATCACAAAAGCATTCATGCTATCCAAGCAAACTAACCGATTCCTGACTGGCTCCTGTACTTATACATTGGCAGATTGGCACGGCTGGGCAAAGTAATGTACCCGTACGTTACTTTGAATTTCCCCGCCGTGACTGCGCTCCCGCGGACTTGATCGTCGAGGGGACACCCGCGATCGTGTCACGGAGCTCAAGAACGGGGAGATGCAGATGTAAACGGCATCTCCCTGTTCTGCCTAATGACAGCACACTGATCGTCTGCTCCCTGTCATCGGGAGCAGCGATCAGTGTGGCGTCACACACAGCCACGCCCCTAGGATACACTTAACCCCTCTCCGCCCCCTAGTTGTTAACCCCTTTACTGCCAGTGACATTTTTACAGTAATCAATGCAAAACTGTCACGATAAAAATCGCTGCCATTACTAGTAAAAAAAATTTTTTTTTTTTTAATAAAAATGCCATAAAACTATGCCCTATTTTGTAGACGCTATAACTTTTGCACAAATCAATCAATTTATTTTTTTTACCAAAAATATGTAGAAGAATACGTATCGGCCTAAACTGTGGAAAAAAATAGAGCTTTCTTTTGGTGGTATTTGATCACCTCTGCGTTTGATTTTTTTTGCGCTATAAACAAAAAAAGAGCGTCGATTTTGAAAAAAAAATACATTATTTTTTACTTTTTGCTATAATAAATATCCCTAAAAATTATATAAAAAAAAAACATTTTTTTCCCTCAGTTTAGGCTGATACGTATTCTTCTACATATTTTTGGTAAAAAAAAATTGCAATTAGTGATTATTGATTAGTTTGCGCAAAAGTTATAGCATTTACAAAATAGGGGATAGTTTTATAGCATTTTTATTAACATATATATATATATATAATTTTTTTTTACTAGTAATGGCAGCGATCTTTTTTTTTTTTTTTTTTTTTATTGTGACTGCGACATTATGGTGGACACATCAGACATTTTTGGAACCACTGTCATTTATACAGCAATCAGTGCTATTTAAATGCACTGATTCCTGTGTAAATGACACTGGCAGTGAAGGAGTTAACCACTAGGGGGCAGTGTAGGGGTTATGTATGACGTTGTGTGTGTTTTTTTTTTTAATTGTAGTGGCCTGGCATTGTCAGTGACGTCACTGATCGAACTTCCCTATAAAAGGGAAGAGATGATCGGTGACAGCAACACAGGGAAGCACGGGAGAGGTTTGTTTACACAGAAAAAAAAAAAATAGAGCTTTTTGGTGGTATTTGATCACCTCTGCGTTTATTTTTTGCGGTATAAACAAAAAAAGAGCGTCGATTTTGAAAAAACACATTATTTACTTTTTGCTATAATAAATATCCCCAAATTTTTTTGTGGGGGGAAAAAAAAAAAAAGGAAATCAATTTTGTTTGGGAGCCACATCGCACGACCGCGCAATTGTCAGTTGAATCGACACAGTGCCGAATCGCAAAAAAAACCCCTCTGGTCAGGAAGGGGGTAAATCCTTCCGGGGCTGAAGTGGTTAAAAGAGGGGAGAGTCCACTAAAAGAGATATTAAAGACTTGAAGCTGCACAGGGGATGATGTACAGAAGAGGACGACTCGTCACCTTCACCCAATCACCGTCTCTTACCATAAAGATTTGATTCGCTCAAAGAAATGGTCTAAAACGCAGTTTAAATCCTTGGTTAACATAAGGAGGCTCAGGTATGGATGGTCTGCCGGCTTCTTCCCCCCCCCCCCCCCAACAGCACTTTCATTATCAGCAGCCAGTCCAGTAAAAAGATCAAAGAACTCCCAGGATAATCAAAAGGAGGAAAGAAAGCGTCTCATAGTGAAGAAAATACATAATAACATTTATTAATTAAAAAACTAGAACACTCACATAAGCAGAAAAAAAAATAGCATGTCATAAATATCAATGTTGTTTCCAACCAGAAAAATGGGTACTTCTTCCCGATGTGCAATGTTACATGCTGTGAATACATCCTACGCGTTTGGTCTTCAATGACGTCATTGCTTAAAACAGGTCAAAGTCTTAACGAAGAATTATCTTTACTTTTTTTTTTTATATCTTTACTCTTGTTCCCCCCACCCCCCCCCCCCCCCCGGGACAAAGTATACATAGACTGGGAGCATCCTAAGATACCAAGTGTGTTACTAGCCAGATTACCTGGACAAAATGTGAAAAGAAAACTAAAGCAGCCACCAAATCTAAGGATTGGTGAGCTGCAACATAATAAAAGTTTCTTTTTGGGGGGGACCATGGCTTTATGTATACTCTTTAAAAGTCTTCAATAACCATTCCTGAGAAGCTTTCTAAAATATATCTGTGCATTATTCACTGGTGTAGTGCCCAGTTCAAAAGAATCAGTGGTGTTTCATCAGTTAAGGGGTTGGAATCTCTGCTGCATACTCCTTTCCGTTGGCCGCTTTTGATTCATAAAATTTACACGCCCTGAACTTCAATTCCCTTCACACCTTCCAAGTCTATGGTGTAGTAGCAGGTGGCTTGTGGAATATGCGGCGCAAAGATGACTTCCATTGTCCGTAAAACGCAGCCTATGAATGGCGGAGGGGCCTCGCGCTGTGTCCGTGCCACCATGAGTCTCATTAGAAGCTGATTTGACCAAGACATTCCCAAGGCTGGTAGCATCTTTTTATCCTCCAATCTAAATGTAATACATACAGGATATATATTAAACAGGGGGACGCAAAATCACCCTGTACTAAAATGTCATAAAAGTGAAAAAAAATATATTTCAGACTCGGGATGGCAGCCTATTATTGGGGTCCAGATACTTGTCTAAGACAGGTATTTGCACCCACTTCTGGGAAGACTCCAACAGGAGCTTACGCCTCTTCCCATCCCGGCGCGCTGTCTGCTGGGACACACACGGGTCCCAGAGACATCGCGGACCATTCTCATTGCGCTGTGCGACTCGCGCATGCACAGTAGGGAACCGGGAAGTGAAGCCGCAACGCTTCACTTCCTGATTCCCATACCGAAGATGGCGACAGCAGCATCCGAGGACCGAGGGACGGTTGGGCCTCGGGTGCCGACATCGCTGGACCCTGGGACAGGTAAGTGTCCTTATTTTAAAAGTCAGCAGCTACAAATACTGCAGCTGCTGACTTTTAAAATAAGCAAACTTACCTGTTTAAAAAAATAAAAATAAATTGCGGGACTCCCTCTTTAACCACTTCTCCAGGCCAATTCTGACATTTCTCTCCTACATGTAAAATTCCTAATTTTTTTTGCTAGAAAATTACATAGAACCCCCAAACATTATATATGTTTTTTTTTAGCAAAGACCCTAGAGAATACAATGGCGGTCGTTGCAACTTTTTATCTCGCACGGTATTTGCGCAGCAATTTTTCAAACACGTTTTTTTCAGAAAAAAAAAAGTTTCATGCTTAAAAAAAAAAACAGTAAAGTTAGCCCAATTTTTTTGCATAATGTGAAAGAGGAGGATACGCCGAGTAAATAGATCCCAACATGTCACACTTCAAAATTACACGCGCTCGTGGAATGGCGCCAAACTTTGGTATTTAAAAATCCCCATAGGCGACGCTTAAATTTTTTTTACTGGTTACATGTTTTGGGTTACAGAGGAGGTCTAGGGCTAGAATTATTGCTCTCGCTCTAACGTTCACGGCGATACCTCACATGTGTGGTTTGAACACCATTTTCATATGTGGGCGGGACTTACGTATGCGTTCGCTTCTGTGTACGAGCTCACTGGGACAGGGGCACTTTACATTTTTTTTTTTATTAATTTTATTTTTTTAGTTTGACACTTAAAAAAAAAAATGATGACTTTTATTCCTATTACAAGGAATGTAAACATCCCTTGTAATAGGAATATGACACGATGGGACATATTTACAATGAGATATGTGGTCAATAAGACCCCATATCTCACCTCTAGGCTGGGAAGAAAAAAAAAAAAAAAAAGAAAAAGGATCCTGGCTTCCTAGCTAAATCATAACATTGCGCCCGGCCTCCGAACGATCATAGAGACTCCGGGGACGATCTGGTCTGCCGAAAATCTCTATGGTAACTTGCGGGGGCCGGCGGAACCTGTGACAGACTCACCGATGGAAGCGGTGAGTCGGTAGAAGCACCGGAGGGCGGCGGGGGGGGGGGGGGGGGTGTCCACTCCCGCCGCCCGTAAGAACAATCAAGCGGCGGAACAGCCGCTATGATCCTTCTTATGGTGCAGGGAATCGCCAGCTGAAAACGCCGATATCTGAATGAGGTCTGTGGCCTCAGGCATCATTCAGATATAACCACCGAAAGCCCATGACGTCAATAGACATAGTATGGGCGCCAAGTGGTTAAGCACCACCTACAAACATGGCTTACAGCATGAGATGGAGGCCATATAAGCCCCGAGCTGTGATAAGAAGCTACAGTGAGAAAAGCTCTGATGGATGTGGATGCCGAGTAGTTTATAGCTGAACTTAAAGTGGTTGTAAACCCTTACAAACCACTTTGACCTACAGGTAAGTCTAGATTAAGGCTTACCTGTAGGTCCAAGAAATATCTCCCAAACCTACACGGTTTAGCAGATATTTGCCTGAAGACAGGCAGGCGCACTGGGTAAGCCGCAGATCTCAGCGATATGCCGCGAGTGTCGGTTTCTGCGCGGCATGTGCGGGAGTGACGTCATCGCTGCTCCGGCAAATCACTGGAACTCGAATAGCAGATCGCAACGGGACGACATTAAAATTTGCTCTGTGGGTATGTGTTTTGAAAAGCAATAAAGGTAAGGGGGAAAAAAAAAAAAAAAAAAAAAGAGGGGGGCAGTTGGGGATCACTAGCGTAATTACAATAGTTCCTTGACATCAGTGCACACCCTGGATCACAGGGCGAGGTACTGTATATCCACTTGAAGTGAAGTGGTTGTAAACCCTTACAAACCACTTTGACCTACAGGTAAGCCTAGATTAAGGCTTACCTGTAGGTTCAAGAAATATCTCCTAAACCTATACGGTTTAGGAGATATTTGCCCGAAGACAGCCACCGCTGTCTACGGCGCATGCACCGTAGACAGCGGCGCGCAGGCGCACTGAGCGTGGCATCCTCGATGACGAAGATGCCGCGCGTCTAGGCTCCCGTGCGCATGCGCGGGAGTGACGTCATCGTGGCTTCACCGAATGACAGCGGCGGGACTGCGAGACCCACCGAGAAGATGGGTGCGGCGGACTACAGGGGACAACGGTGACTTCGCTGGCTCCTGTGTCAGGTAAGTGACACATAATGGACTACTATGCGATGAGATGCGATGCGATGCACAGTAGTCCATTATGCTTTGCCTTTGCAGGGAATGAAAGAGGAAGCAAACTCATCAGGGTTTACTTCCTCTTTAAGGACCGCCTCACGCTGATGTACATCGGTAGAATGGCACGGCTGGGAACAAGCACGTACCTGTACGTTGCTTTTTAAGTGCCCAGCCGGGGGTCGGGAGCGCGCCACCACCACGGTCCTGTGCTCCGGTGGTGTCCCACGATCGGGTCACAGAGCTGAAGAACGAGGAGAGAGGTCTGTGTAAACAAACTTCTCCCCGTGCTTCCCTGTGTGGCTGTCACCGATCGTCTCTTCCCTTTTATAGGGAAGGACGATCAGTGACGTCACATGCCAGGCCACGGCCCCCCTACAATAAAAAAAAAAACACATAACGTCATACATAACCCCTACATTGCCCTCTAGTGGTTAACTCCTTCACTGCCAGTGTCATTTACACAGGAATCAGTGCATTTATATAGCACTGATTGCTGTATAAATGACAATGGTTCCAACAATGTGTCAAAAATGTCCGATGTGTCTGCCATAATGTTGCAGTCACAATAAAAAAAAAAAAAAATGCTGATCGCCGCCATTACTCGTAAAAAAAAAATTAATAAAAATGCTATAAAACTATCCCCTATTTTGTAAACGCTATAACTTTTGCGCAAACCAATCAATAATCGCTAATTGCAATTTTTTTTTTTTTTTACCAAAAATATGTAGAAGAATACGTATCGGCCTAAAGTGAGGAAAAAAAATGTTTTTTTTTAGATATTTTTTGGGGATATTTATTATAGCAAAAAGTCTAAACCAGCAGTGGGGATCTTACCCAATGTGGCTCAGCACAGAGTTTGCTTCTTTCATGGCATCTGTAACCTACAAATGAACACACAAAAACTACAGTAAAGTACAGGCGAGGTTCTCCTTTTCACCCACCTACATTACACTAGAAAATAAGCCTGTAACCATTTTAAAAAGGTGGGTACATACATTCTTTGAAGTAGATTTTAAGTTAAAGTCCACCAAATAAAACTCCTGCCATAGGCAATGTCATCTAGCCATGTGTGCTGTAGTTTGAAGGCTGAAGTGTTTCAGGGGACATGCCCTCTTCATCAGAGCGCTGTGCTTGTTCCGATTCATGTTTGTATGTTTTTAGCTTTTGAATTCAATAAATGTTGGTGGTGGTAATGCATTGGGTGTCTGTACTCTTGTGTGTTTTTACTGCTTTCGAGGTTATTGACTCACTGAAGACTAGAATACTGGTATCAGAAGTCAATTCTGAATAGAATGTATGTACATGCACTCCCGTGGCCACCGTAGGACAGAAGGTGGTTGGGAAGTTTCTCTGGGGTCACTGATTAAAAAGGAGGACAAACGATCAAACTATTGGGCACATTCCTCAAAATTAAAATACATTTGGGTTGATTTTTTTTTTTTCAACGTAAAACTGGCACATACTGAATACCTGATTAATGCAGAATACAGGAGTTGTGAAGTCTCGGCTTAACTGGTGGAGTTTGGCCCCAATCGTCTGAAGATGTTTTGCTTTCACAACAGCATCCTTTGCAGCAAATTCACAGCGAAACAATGCAGCAATAGAGTCTATGACGATCAGACGGACCTGACCCCGGAGGAGGAGGATAGGAAGCTTCTTGGTGATGCACTCGGTGAGCATGTCCTGCAAAATGACACAACCACAAGGTCTTGTAGTCTTTGGACATGAGCACAGCTACTCAAGACCTGAGAAGGGCGAGTGTACAGTCGAAATGTTTAAGAGTTGACAGTGCGGCAATACAGCTGCACTCACTCATAAAACAAAGCTGCATAATAGTTGGAGAGAGTGTGCCACTTGTGTACCTGTTAGCCCTTGTACAGACGGGTCGGACATTCCAACAACAAAATCCGTCAGATTTTTCCCGACGGATTTTGTCCTAAACTGGGGTTGCATACACCCGGTCGGACAAAGTTGTCGGAAAATCCAATCGTTCGGAACATGATGACGTTCGTTCGTTACGACGGGACTACGTTCAGGCTAGTAGCCAATAGCTTTGGTCTCGTAATTTGATCTGAGCATGCGAGGCACTTTGTCGGAATTCTCTACGAACGAGTCCAATAGGATCATGTTGTCGGAAAATTTTATATCCAGCTCTCAAACTTTGTTGGTCGTACATTCCGTCTGAAAAAGTCCAATGGAGCGCACACACGGTCGGATTATCCGACAACAGGGTCTGATCGGACATTTTCCGTCAGAATGTCCGACCGTGTGTACAAGGGCTTAGACTGTTCTTGGTAATAGTTGGAATGTTTTTCACATGATTAAATCCCTTCCCGTCACCACCTCCCAGCCCTTTAAAGAGGAAGTAAACCCTGATGAGTTTACTTCCTCTTTCATTCCCTGCAAAGGGAAAGCATAATGGACTACTATGCATCGCATCGCATAGTAGTCCATTATGTGTCACTTACCTGACACAGGAGCCAGCGAAGTCACCGCTGTCCCCTGTAGTCCAGCGCATCCATCTTCTCGGTTGGTCTCGCTGCTCCGCCGCTGTCATTCGGCAAAGCCGCGATGGCGTCACTCCCGTGCATGCGCACGGGAGCCGACACGCGTGGCAGCTCCGTCGTTGGAAATGCCGCACTCAGTGCGCATGCGCCGCAGACAACGGTGCCTGGCTTCGGGCAAATACACGGTTTAGGAGATATTTCTTGGACCTACAGGTAAGCCTTAATCTAGGCTTGCCTGTAGGTCAAAGTGTGTTGTAAGGGTTTACAACCACTTTAAGAGGCTCTAAATGCTAGGAGGCAGAGGCGGGCATTCCGCTGTGATTGGCTGTCACATGATCTGAAAGCTCCCGATTGCAAGTAGGCATCAGGAGCTTTCTGGTACTCACCGGTATCTGCGCTGGGAGGGCGCGTCCCATCTGCCCCTGGGGCGTTATTAGTTAAGCTATCTGAAGCAGGTTGAAGTTCCTCTAATGTCAAAGGTTGATCCAACATCTCCCTTTCATCTACTGATAATTCTGTTAATTTAATCAGGGCTGAAACAACTAATCGATTAATCGCCAACTGATTATGAAATCAATTACTATTTTCATAATCGATTAGTAACATAATGGGGGTTAAAATAACAAAAAACAAAACAAAACAAAAAAAACTAAAATGAGCCCTTTATAGTACAAAAAGAGAAAATAATCGCTACTGTAAATATTACTTTCACAGTTCTACAGAAAAAAAGAAAAATGAACCCCTTACAGTAGTGATTATCTGCTTTTTTTTTTTTTTTGTACTTTAACCACTTAAGCCCCGGACCAATTTGCAGCCAAAGGACCAGGCCCCCTTTTGCGATTCGGCACTGCGTCGCTTTAACTGACAATTGCGCGGTCATGTGACGTGGCTCCCAAACAAAATTGACGTCCTTTTTTTCCCCACAAATAGAGCTTTCTTTTGGTGGTATTTGATCACCTCTGCGGTTTTTATTTTTTGCGCTATAAACAAAAATAGAGCGACAATTTAAAAAAAAAATGCAATATTTTTTACTTTTTGCTATAATAAATATCCCCCCAAAAATATATATAAGAAAACATTTTTTTTTCCTCAGTTTAGGCCGATACGTATTCTTCTACATATTTTTGGTAAAAAGCATAAAATTAGCGATTATTGATTGGTTTGTGCAAAAGTTATAGCGTTTACAAAATAGGGGATAGTTTTATAGCATTTTTATTAAATATTTTTTTTTACTAGTAATGGTGGGGATCAGCGATTTTTATTGTGACTGCTACATTACGGCGGACACGCCAGACATTTTTGACACATTTTTGGGACCATTGTCATTTATACAGCAATCAGTGCTATTTAAATGCACCGATTCCTGTGTAAATGACACTGGCAGTGAAGGAGTTGACCACTAGGGGGCGGGGAGGGGTTAAGTGTGTGTTTTTTTTTTATTTAACTGTAGGGGGCGTGGCTTGGCGTCTGACATCACTGATCGTCTTTCCCTATATCAGGGAACAGACGATCAGTGACAGGCTTAGTAGGAAGCACGGGGAGAGGTTTGTTTACACAGACCTCTCCTCGTTCTTCAGCTCTGTGACCCGATCGCGGGACGCCAGCGGCGATCGGGTCCGCTAGTGCTGCAGCCACGGAGCTCAGGACCGGGTCAGGAGCGCGCCGCCGGCGGGGCGCTCGCGACCCACGGCTGGGCACTTAAAGAGCAACGTACGGGTACGTGCTTGTGCCCAGCCGTGCCATTCTGCCGACGTACATCGGCGTTAGGCGGTCCTTAAATAGTTATAGTAAAGAGCAAATAATCGCTACTGTAAATATTACTTTCACAGTTCTACAGTAAAAAAAAAAAATTCAAAAATGAACCCCCTTCCAGTAGTGATTATTTGCTTTTTTTGTACTATAAAGGGCTAATTTTTGTTTTTTTTTAACCCCATTATGTTACTAAACGTCTTAGACCTGGTTCACATCTATGTGTTTTTTGGTGCTTTTGGCAAAAACGCACTACAGTTCATTTACATGGTTTCCTATGGGACACGTTCACATCTATGCTTTTTTTCAGCCGCTGCATATTTGGAAAGGGTCGGGGACTTTTTTTTTTTTTTTTTTAAACGCAAAATGGTGCTTTTTTTTGGTTCAATATACTTCAATGGAGAAGCTGTAGAAAAGCATGTAAAGCGTTTTTGCAGCAATTTGTGCTTTTTAATCTACCCAACAACAAATTGGCCAAAAAAAAAAGCAAAACCGCAAATTGCAGTAAAATCACGTGCGCAAAAAGGCGCAGCAAAAAGCACTGCAGAAACAGATCAAAAGCAAACTGTATAGGTGTGTACCGAGCCTTATGCTGGCCTCACAGATCGATTTTCAGACGAGAATATTCAGACGAAAAATCTTTGTACATTCACTGAATGAAAGAATGTTTGAAATTTTCACTTGTTTTTAACATACTGTTTTTAAAATGAATGTCATTTCTGAACAAAAACCACTTACATTGTCTGAAAATTCCTTTAACCACTTGCCGACCGGCTCACGCCAATATACGTCGGCAGATTGGCACGTACAGGCATATTAACGTACCTGTACATTGCCCTTTAAGACGCACGGAGAGGAAGAACGTGGAGATGCTGATGTAAACAAGCATTTCCCCATTCTTCCCTGTGATCGGGAGCAGTGATCAGTGCTGTGACACACGTAGCCCATCCCCCGTACAGTTAGGACACACTTAACCTCTTCAGCGCCCCCTAGTGGTTAACCCCTTCACTGCCAGTCACAGTTACACGGTAATCAATGCATTTTTAATCGCACTGATTGCTGTATGAATGTGAATGGTCCCAAAATAGCACCAAAAAGTGTCCACTCCATAATGTTGCAGTCACGATAAAAATAGATGATCGCCGCCATTACTAGTAAAATAGAAAATATTAATAAAAATGGCATAAAACTATCCCCTATTTTGTAGACGCTATAACTTTTGTGCAAACCAATCAATATACGATTATTGCGATTTTTTTTTTTTATACCAAAAATATGTAGAAGAATACGCATTGGCCTAAACTGAGGGAAAAAAATATGTTTTTTAATATTTTTTTGGGGATATTAATTATAGCAAAAAGTAATAAAATATTGTGTTTTTTTTTTTTTTTCAAAATTGGCGCTCTTTTTTTGTTTATAGCGCAAAAAACACTGCAGAGGTGATCAAATACCACCAAAAGAAATCTCTATTTGTGGGGAAAAAAGGATGTCAATTTTTTTTGGGAGCCACGTCGCACAATCACGCAATTGTCAGTTAAACCAACGCAGTGCCGAATCGCAAAAAGTGATCTGGCCTTTGGCCAGCCAAATGGTCCGGGGCTGAAATGGTTAACCAAGAAGTTGTCTATTATTTCCAAATTTTCCCGTCATCGATTTGACCCTATTAATGATTAGAAAAGCAAATGAACAGTCTTAAAATTACTTTTTTTTTTTTTTTTTTTTATCACTTAAGGACCGGGCCTCTTTTTCAGACTCGGTGTTTACACATATAAAACTGTTTGTTTTTTTTTTTGCTAGAAAAATTACTTAGAACCCCCAAACATTATATATTGTTTTTTTTTCTAACATCCATCCTAGAGAATAAAATGGCGGTCGTTGCAATACTTTTTTTCACACCGTATTTGCGCAGCGGTCTTACAAGCGCACTTTTTTGAATAAAAAAATAAATAAGACAACAGTAAAATTAGCCCAATTTTTTTTTCACATTGTGAACAATAATGTTACGCCGACTAAATTGATACCTATCGCGTCACGCTTCAAAATTGCGCCCGCTCGTGGAATGGCGTCAAACTTCTACCCTCAAAAATCTCCATAAGCGACATTTAAAAAATTCTACAGGTTGCATGTTGGTATGCGTTACAGAGGAGGTCTAGGGGTAGAATTATTGTTCTTGCTCTACCGATGGCAGCGATACCTCACATGTGTGGTTTGACTACAGTTTTTATATAGGGGCGCTACTCGCGTATGCTTTCGCTTCTGCGCGCGAGCTTGTCGGGACGGGGTGTTTTAAAAAAAAAAAAAAAAATATTCTTATTTATTTTACTTGATTTTATTTATTTTTACAGTGTTTAAAAAAAAAAAAAAAAAGGATCACTTTTATTCCTATTAGAGGAATGTAAACATCCCTTGTAATAGAAAAAAGCATGACAGGTCCTCTTAAATATGAGATCTGGGGGTCAAAAAGTCCTCAGATCTCATATTTGGACTTAAATGCAATAAAAAAAAAAAATTGAAAAAATGACATTGAAAAAAAATATACATTTTAAGAGTTATGGGCGGAAGTGACGTTTTGACGTCTCTTTCGCCCTCCTTTGGTATAGAGACGAGTGGGGGGGCAGTTTAGCCTCACTCGTCTCCATACCCAGCAGTGTACAGGACCTGATCGCCTCCGCCGGTAAGTGGGCGGAGAGCGGCGGGAGTGGCACCTCTCCCGCCGCCGATAACGGTGATCTCGCGGCAAACCCGCCGCAGAGACCACCGTTATCGCACACAGGACCGCCTCCTGTAAAGAGGGATATCTCAGTTTTGGCAGCAGCTGCTGCCTTACCGAGATATCCCTCTTCAAAGTACTGACGTATATGTACAGGAGGCGGTCCTTAAGTGATTAAGGAAGACATTGTTTTTTTTTTAAATAAAAAAAATTTGAGCTCTGAGTCTGATGATATTTACCAGATTCACCCTTTAATAGTATATACAGTATATCTCTTCTAATAGTATATACAGTATATCTCTTCTAATAGTATATACAGTATATCTCTTCTAATAGTATATACAGTTCTGTCTGTTATTCTCAGAGTGGATTCGATATTTTGCTCCCTAACCATATAGTTGGTTATTTATATTTACCACTGCATAGAGATATTTAAGAATAAATTGACTTTTTTCAAAACTTTACATTTTAACTAAATTATACACCACACTTTTTTTTTTTTAAGGTTATTAACAGATTAATCAAAAAAAAATAAAATAAATTGTCCAACTAATCAATTATGAAAATAATCGTTAGTTGCAGCCCTAAATTTAATAGAGAAAGTGATGTAGTTCATCGGATACTTTACTGCTATACAATTTCTTAAAGAAATCAACAAATACTGATGAAATCTCCGAGGTAGTTTGTTCAGTTTCAGTTGGAGAGATTTGTAATTCTACTTCCTGGGTCATTGATGTCTGAGCTTTGGCTATTGTTTCCAAAAGATAACCCGTATTTTCTCAATCCTCAAAATAAGGTTGCTGAAGAAAAAAAAGGTTTCTGCTCTGCTTTTTTTTTTTTTTTTTTTTTTTTTTACGAGAAATATCAGCATATATCTGTTTTTCTATAGTAGGATTTTCTATATAAAGAAGTTCTGCCTTTAAAACATCTTTGGTCGCCAAATGTTCCCAGGCTTTTAATCGGTTAGCTGGCTGATCAAAGAAACAGAAAAAAAACAAAAAAAAAAACAATCCAATTATAGCCAGTTTTAGACAGATTTTAAGATTTAGACAAGCACCTCCAACTTTTTCTGTTCCTGTGTCCTAACATATTGTGTTCCCCATCGGATAGTGTCCGCGCAGTACACAGCACACACAGATTCCCAAAATAGCCGAAGATGAACGGCGCCTGCGCCGTGAGTCCAGGTTCTAGCCCCACCATCCAAGTGGACATAGAGTTAGAATAAAAAAAAGAGCCCAGCCGAGGTCATGCCCGAAGCGTGGCGAGGGAAGCAAGCCCCGCGAGGGGGCCCTCTAATATTGGCAGCCCTATGTCCACTTGGGATGGTGGGGCTACCACCTCGACCCACAGCGCAGGAGCTGTTCATCTTCGGAGATTTTCCGAAGCTCCTTCTGCTCTGTACTGCGCCTGCGCAGTACGGGGCGGACAGTATCCGATGCCCGGACTGTATATGCCAGAACACCGGCATGAATATGCCCCTGTGAAGAAAAAAAAACTCAAATTTTCTGCATTAAGCCAGTGACCTAAACCCTACTGAATACCTTCGGGATGAATTGGAACATTGAATTGGCCAGCTTTAGACAGACTAGTAGATTTAGATGGACTCTTCACACGTGACCAACAAATAAAGCCTAGCTCCAGCTAAAAAAAAAAGGTTTTACCCCGTTTTCCCCGAAAACAAGACCTAGTGTGATTGTTGGTGATGGCTGCAATATAAGCCCTACCCCCCCAAAATAAGCCCTAGTTAAAGTCCTTGTAGGTCTTATTTTCAGGGTAGGGCTTATTTGGGGGGTAGGGCTTATATTGCAGCCATCACCGACAACCACGCTAGATCTTATTTTCGGGGAAACTGGGTACATCAATAAATAAAAACTCGTCATTGTCCTTTAGCGGTATGCCATAACCTGGTGATGTTCAATATATATGGAAAGCCGTGGGATGCCCATATATGGCTTCTTGAGACCTACTCGCCCAACGTCATTGTAACTTACTATATCAGCTGCATGCTCGATGAAAACATGATCTCCAAATCGGATTTTGCGAACGACATCTGCCGCAACATCTGTTCTCAGTCTGTGCTGAGACTTTATCAGCTGTAGGAGGCGCTTATTTGGGAAGGCGTCTTCTGTGCAGATGTATACAGCCCCTAGATCAAAATATCATTGTCTGAATTAGAGGGCAAGTATACAGGGTATAGTCAGTGCTATCATATTTTCACATCATATTGCAGTAGGGCTGAAACAACTAATCGATTATGAAATTAATCGATTACTATTTTCATAATCAATTAAAGAGGAAGTAAACCCTAATGGGTTTACTTCCTCTTTCATTCCCTGCAAAGGTAAAGCATAATGGACTACTATGCATCGCATCACATCGCATAGTAGTCCATTATGTGTCACTTACCTGACACAGGAGCCAGCGAAGTCACCGCTGTCCCCTGTAGTCCGGCGCATCCATCTTCTCGGTGGGTCTCGCTGCTCTGCCGCTGTCATTCGGCGAAGCCGGGATGACGTCACTCCCGCGCATGCGCACGGGAGCCGCCACTTGCGGCATATCGCCGTTGACCGCGGCGCGCTCAGTGCGCCTGCGTGCCGCTGTCTACGGCGCATGCAATAAAAATTTGGAAGTCATGTAATGTTTTGTACTGTATTTGTATTGTATTTTCGAACAAGAATTGTATAATCTGGTATCATATGAGAACATGTTTTTGTTCTTGTCCCATCGGATAATATCAGATGAACTGTCACGATTGGCTCTTAAAATGATCGGATTATCTCAATTCCAGTTACAGGGGATGACAAACATCAGTGAAATACATATGACAGTAAATAAGAAATGGATGGTGTTGCGCTCCACGCTAAATAACTTAAATCTAATAACACAATTGATAAATAAAATCTTGAAGACGCACTCATGCGATTAAAATTACTATAAATTATAACTACGAACTTTAGTGCAAAAAATTAATACCAAGTGAATAATACAGTGCTCGGAGTAAAAGCTAGTTCCTACTATTATTCATAAATGAAGGAACTAAAATGATCTACACAATCGTAATAAAGTGCCAGATAAAAAACGCAGATCTTAATAAAAATATCAAAAGAGTCGTGACATCAAACAAATCTGTGTCAGTCCATGAAAGTGCATCCAAGTGCCAACATGTGTGCAAAACTTATACCGTATATACTCGAGTATAGGCCGACCCGAATATAAGCCGAGGCCCCCAATTTACCCCCAAAAAAACTGGAAAACTTATTGACTCGTGTATAAGCCGAGGGTGAGACATGGCTGTCCATCCCTGTGTGTCCGTCCATCCCTGTGTGTGTGTCCGTCCATCCATCCCTGTGTGTGTGTCCATCCATCCATCCATCCCTGTGTGTGTGTCCGTCCATCCATCCCTGTGTGTGTATCCATCCATCCATCCATCCCTGTGTGTGTGTGTGTGTGTGTCCATCCATCCATCCATCCCTGTGTGTGTGTCCGTGCAGCCTTGTGTGTGTGTCCAGCCTACCTGTGTCCCGAGCCTCCGTCCCGAGCCTCCTCCGTCCCGAGCCGTCGTCCCGAGCCTCCGTCGTCCCGAGCCTCCGTCGTCCTGTGCCTCCTCCGTCCCGTCCCGTGCCGTGCTGATGGATCGCCGCTCCAGGATCGCCGCTCTTCTCGGCGGCCATTCTACAATTCAAAAGCCGCGCCTCCGCCTCCGCCTGTGATAGGTGGAACACTCAATTTCCCAGCAGCCTGTGTTCCGCCTATCACGGACATCCTCTCATCTTCGTCCGTAGTACGAGGATGAGAGGATGTCCGTGATAGGCGGAACACTGACTGCTGGGAAATTGAGTGTTCCGCCTATCACAGGCGGAGGCGCGGCTTTCGAATTGTAGTATGTCCGCCGTCTGTCTGCTCGATACGCTGATCGAGCAGTCAGACCGCGATGACTCGAGTATAAGCCGAGGGGGGCACTTTCAGCTTCAAAAAAGAGGCTGAAAATCTCGGCTTATACTCGAGTATATACGGTATATAAAAAAACATATATAATAAATACACAATAAAAAAGAATATAAAACGGTGTGTGAAAAAAATGTATCACAGAGTACAAAAACAATAGTCCAACAGACGTGATTACTAAAAGTGTCTCTAAATTAACATGAAAAACTACAACCGCTATATTGGAGCATATTGCTGTCTGACTGACAGCAGTGAGGTAAGGTACCCACTGCACTCAGTGTGTGAGCACCCACGTTTAAGGAGCTGCAAGATCACTGGTGGAATTATCCCGGGGTTGTTCACAGGATTAATTTCTTCACATAGCACAGCGTGGATTTATTTCATTCCCTGCATGAACTTTACTACCTAGTTTTTCATGTTAATTTAGAGACACTTTTAGTAATCACGTCTGTTGGACTATTGTTTTTGTACTCTGTGATACATTTTTTTCACACACCGTTTTATATTCTTTTTTATTGTGTATTTATTATATATGTTTTTTTATATATAAGTTTTGCACACATGTTGGCACTTGGATGCACTTTCATGGACTGACACAGATTTGTTTGATGTCACGACTCTTTTGATATTTTTATTAAGATCTGCGTTTTTTATCTGGCACTTTATTACGATTGTGTAGATCATTTTAGTTCCTTCATTTATGAATAATAGTAGGAACTAGCTTTTACTCCGAGCACTGTATTATTCACTTGGTATTAATTTTTTGCACTAAAGTTCGTAGTTATAATTTATAGTAATTTTAATCGCATGAGTGCGTCTTCAAGATTTTATGCGATTATTTATCAATTGTGTTATTAGATTTAAGTTATTTAGCGTGGAGCGCAACACCATCCATTTCTTATTTACTGTCACTTTGAGGGGAGGGTTTGCACCTCTGTCGGTGTTTTTTGCTGCAACCACACCAGTCTGCTCAAATTTTACCACTATAGCGCGAGGATAACCTACCATTACTAAGTGAAATACATATACCTCATATTTTATTAATTTTCTTTTACTTTTATAGAATACACTGCACCCAATTTTATTAATCACTAAAATACACTTACACCACAAGATCTACATATAGAGTAATAAAACATACAGATTACAAAGTCATCGCTTTCAATAAATTCTGAACTTTCCAAAATGACCCATGAATGTATTTTTGATTTTTTTTTTTTTTTACATAACCGTATATATATTTGAGGCGTACCTGCTCCAAGACCACCATAGGTCTCTGGATACTGAACAGTAAGGCACAGCTGCAGGGCTATCTGAGTCTTTCCTGCGGAGCTCTCTCCTGCCAGCTCTGTAATGCCCACCAGGGGGAGCCCTCCTCTCAGCAGATTATTCAGGACTCCACATCCCAGGCTCAGCTTTTGGTGCTGTGCGGGGAATCGGGACTTTTCTGTGTAGAGCTGCAAAGCTAAAATCCATCAAAATGATCAGAAAAAATTAATGTCCCTTTAAAGTCAAACATTGTAAAGGCATACAGACCATATCAACAGGTTTGGGGGGGGGGGGGGAGCTCGGGGTTCGAGGTATTCAAGTTGCATCGCAGCTAGCTTCACTAGAATAGGGGTATACCCTAGTAGTTTAAGTAAAAAGAAAAGGTTGGGACTTTGACAAAGCATGCGATTTTGGAAGCAAAAAACAGAAGAGCAACAAAAATCAATAGTATAAATTTATTAACTATAGATTAAATGTATAGCATAGGGCACAAAGATACACATTGTATAATCCATGATCCATCATAAATAGTAAATATATTGAAGTATTGCACATCAAAAACATCAATCCCACAGTTCATACATCAAAAGCATTGACCTTGTATATAGGCATATTGCACACAGTAAAAATCAATAGAATTAAGTAAAAACATTCCAGAGTCTAGTAAAACTGCATGTTTAAATGTAATTTGTAGTATTTGAAGCTCTACGCGTTTCGTGGCTACATTGCCACTCATCAGGAGCTGATAATATGATGAATATCTGTGGGACAAGAAATGGTGTGCCGACAGTTAGTCAGGTTTGTATAATAAATGAGAAAAAAATGGAGGGAACAGAAACAATGTATCCAAAACGAGTACCCATACTCACGGGTCATGGAATGGCAAGAGGCGCAGCCACGGACAACGGAGGTAGCCGGGAGTGTCGACCGATACGGGAGCTGGGGCAGACAGAGCGTGCGGTATCGCTTCTCCCGCTGCGCATCAACGTCACGCATCCGGCGTCACGTGGCTGATGTCATCACGTGGGCGCCGTGTTTTTATCTGACGCCTTCCTGGGAGGGAGCTGGCATTTGGCGTCGCTCGCTGGGGGGCTGACTCCCCCGGGGACAGGGTTGTCCCCCCCTCCCTACCTGGATTGCCAGCGTGACGTTGGCGGCATCGTGTGGCCGCGGTGAGGCACTAACTTCTGGCACAAGATCATTGGACACCACTAGTATGGTGACTGTTGTTTCTGACAGCCCTAGACACTTAGATGGAATGAGCATTATGCTCAACACTTCCAGGTATTGCTTTTTAGCACACTTTTTTTGTGGTTTTTGTTTTCAACACTCACTTGTTTTGTTTTTGTTGTTGACCCAGTTTATATCTATATTTTATTAATTATCCTATTCATCTTTACACGATGGAGTTCACCATTGTTGGAGCATTTCCATTGCTCTTAACATGTTTTCCCTAAACTTGTGCTTCACTTTTGTTAAGTCCATTCACTTCACGTCCCAGTCACTCCAGACACCCCATTCTATTAACTTACACTCACATATTCAAGTATTCATCGTAGGGTGATGATCACTTTTGGTTTATATCTATGGTACACAGCCTCATCGCGATACCGCACGCTCTGTCTGCCTCAGCTCCCGTATCGGTTGACACTCCCGGCTACCTCCGTTGTCCGTGGCTGCGCCTCTTGCCATTCCATGACCCGTGAGTATGGGTACTCGTTTTGGATACATTGTTTCTGTTCCCTCCATTTTTTTCTCATTTATTATACAAACCTGACTAACTGTCGGCACACCATTTCTTGTCCCACAGATATTCATCATATTATCAGCTCCTGATGAGTGGCAATGTAGCCACGAAACGCGTAGAGCTTCAAATACTACAAATTACATTTAAACATGCAGTTTTACTAGACTCTGGAATGTTTTTACTTAATTCTATTGATTTTTACTGTGTGCAATATGCCTATATACAAGGTCAATGCTTTTGATGTATGAACTGTGGGATTGATGTTTTTGATGTGCAATACTTCAATATATTTACTATTTATGATGGATCATGGATTATACAATGTGTATCTTTGTGCCCTATGCTATACATTTAATCTATAGTTAATAAATTTATATTATTGATTTTTGTTGCTCTTCTGTTTTTTGCTTCCAAAATCGCATGCTTTGTCAAAGTCCCAACCTTTTCTTTTTACCGTGCCAATAGGGATGGAGGCTTTTCGGCCTCATTTAAAGTCCCAACATTTTTTTTTGCTACCCTAGTAGTTTAACCACTTGACCTCAGGAAGGTTATTCCTCCTTCATGACCAGGCCATATTTTTTTTACTATTCAGCACTGTGCTACTAGCAATTGCACGGTCATGCAACGTTGTATGCAAATTCAATTTGTATCATTTTTTTCAAACAAATAGAGCTTTTTCTTTTGATGGTATTTAATCACCACTGGGTTTTACTTTTAATTTTTATCTTATTGTAAAGGAAATTTGTAAGTTCTGTATATAATTGTATTCTATTTTGTATGTTTTGCACATTTCCCTCACTGTGCACATGGCACTAATAATGTTTTCATTACATGTTTGCATTCTATGGAGTCCTGATTAGAATTAGTCTAAGTTACACCCCTTGTTACCATAAAAGTACAATTGTAATATTAATGTGATACCTACGTAATCATGTGTATAAAAACCTTCAATTGCGTCATAATAAAAGCAGAACAGTTATTTTGAAAGATGCGGAGTGTATCTTTTGTGTCTGTTCCCTATTGTAGTAGTTATTATTTTGGAACCACTAATCAATATGAGGATAAGAGTTGCCTATATAAACAAAAAAAAAAAAAAAAAAAAAAAACACATTTGTCTTAGTTTCTACTGTCAAATTTTGCAAACCAACATTTCTTTGGTAAAAGAAATCCAAAACGGTGTATATTATTTAGTCTGTGTGAAAGTTATAGAGTCTAGAAACTATGGTATTTTAATTGTAAAAAAAAAAAATGATGATTCCGGATGTACTAATGGCCTATGTCATTTAAATTTTTTTGGATTTTTTTTTTTGGAAAATTAAGAAATTAAATAAAATGCCCCCCCCCCCCCAAAAAAAAAAACTATTTTTTTACATACTATCACCGGTGCAGTACAGAGTCATTATATGACTCGTGTGGTAGTGATCAGGGATACTGACTGGTTATGGTATGTAAAAGAATAACAACAACATTTTAATAAACTTTTATTTAATTTTTTTAACCATTTTTTTATTTAATATTTTTTACAATTTTTTGGTTTACATACTGACATCACAGTAGTTCAGTGTCAACATAGTGACACTGTACTACTCTGGGGGAATGGGGGTGATCAGGGTTTTTTTTTATTTTATTTTTTTTACTCATTTCAACTGTCATAAATGGCTTCCATAATAAATACTATTATGATGATTGGCCACAGCTAAAAGATGGTACAAGGTGATGTGACTGGCCCAGGTACCATGTGATCACTGGTGACCAATTACAGATCACACACAGTACATTCATGACTTTTGCTTACTACGTGACATGGGATCATGTGATATCTGGAGGGGCCAATACTGAGCACGGCAATCCGCTGTGTCCGGGACACAGAATGGCTGCAGAGCGCGCCGCGATCACGACACCTGGGGGAGCTGCCCGCCAGCAGCACGAGTCAGCATTTAGTTTAAAGCCAAATTAGAAATGTGTAGTAGCTCCAAGGCCAATACCAATCTATTGGTGTCAACACTATATAGCAAAAAAGTTTGCTTACACTCCTCTAAAATATTAGGCCTCGTTTCTACGGGGGGCATATCAATGTGTATGATGTGGATATAGGGATGTGCCGTTGGAATCACCGTCAGGTTTTTATTGCTGTCTGTGCCCCATTAGGAAGATTCGCTCTCTGTCTTGTCACAGGAGTTGAAGCGAGGGGTAAATTCAGAAATTTGAGTTGCCATCAGAACAGAAATAGAGGGGGGAATTTTCCAATGGGGACACTTTTTCCTGTGACAACTGTCTAAAACCAGCCATAGATGGATGGAAGCTCGGGCAGACCCTGCAAAACCGGCTGAGATTCAATCCATCTATGGATAGGCTGATTGTACCAAATCGGATCCATTGATCAACCAGCCTGTCAGATTTTTAGCATGCGATTACTGCCTGATTACTGGTTTCGCTACAATCGTCAGCAGCGCGAGAATATATTTTGGGTTGTTCTTTGGTGGTAGGTTATGGTAGTAGAAAGAAATATACAGATATATTTAAAAAAATATTTTTAATTTTTTTTTTTTTTACTGGTTTTGGGTTCATTTTCCCTTGATAATAAAAAAAAAAAGAAATAAAAATAAATCAGGCGATATCTGTTAACATTTACCACCAAAAGAAAGTCCGGCTTTACTAACACATATCGAAGTTGCAAAATTGTGTTCAGGCATTAAAGTGGTTGTAAACACTCAATTATACCCAGTGAAGTGAATAACCTCAGGTGAAACACAGAGATTAACCACTTCACATCCAGGCCAATTCTGACATTTCTCTCCTACATGTAAAATTCATATTTTTTTTGCTAGAAAATTACATAGAACCCCCAAACATTATATATATATATATATATATACATACACACAGTGGCTTGCGAAAGTATTCGGCCCCCTTGAACTTTTCAACCTTTTGCCACATTTCAGGCTTCAAACATAAAGATATAAAATTAAAATTTTTTGTAAAGGATCACCAACAAGTGGGACACAATAGTGAATTGGAACGAAATCAATTGGATATTTTAAACTTTTTTAGCAAATAAAAAACTGAAAAGTGGTGCGTGCAAAATTATTCGGCCCCTTTACTTTCAGTGCAGCAAATTCACTCCAGAAGTTCAGCGGGGATCTCTGAATGATCCAATGTTGTCCTAAATGACTGATGGTGATAAATAGAATCCACCTGTGTGTAATTTAGTCTCTGTATAAATGCACCTGCTCTGTGATAGTCTCAGGGTTCTGTTGAAAGCGCAGAGAGCATCATGAAGACCAAGGAACACACCAGGCAGGTCTGTAATACTGTTGTGGAGAAGTTTAAAGCCGGATTTGGATACAAAAAGTTTTCCCAAGCTTTAAACATCCCAAGGAGCACTGTGCAAGCGATCATTTTGAAATGGAAGGAGTATCAGACCACTGCAAATCTACCAAGACCTGGCCGTCCCTCTAAACTTTCAGCTCAGACAAGGAGAAGACTGATCAGAGATGCAGCCAAGAGGCCCATGATCACTCTGGATGAACTGCAGAGAACTACAGCTGAGGTGGGAGAGTCTGTCCATAGGACAACAATCAGTCGTACACTGCACAAATCTGGCCTTTATGGAAGAGTGGCAAGAAGAAAGCCATTTCTCAAAGATATCCATAAAAAGTCTCGTCTAAAGTTTGCCACAAGCCACCTGGGAGACACACCAAACATGTGGAAGAAGGTGCTCTGGTCAGATGAAACCAAAATCCAACTTTTTGCCCACAATGCAAAACGATATGTTTGGTGTAAAAGCAACACAGCTCATCACCCTCAACACACCATCCCCACTGTCAAACATGGTGGTGGCAGCATCATGGTTTGGGCCTGCTTTTCTTCAGCAGGGACAGGGAAGATGGTTAAAATTGAGGGGAAGATGGATGCAGCCAAATACAGGACCATTCTGGATGAAAACCTGTTGGAGTCTGTAAAAGACCCGAAACTGGGACGGAGATTTATCTTCCAACAAGACAATGATCCCAAACATACAGCAAAATCTACAAAGCAATGGTTCACAAATAAACGTATCCAGGTGTTAGAATGGCCAAGTCAAAGTCCAGACCTGAATCCAATCGAGAATCTGTGGAAAGAGCTGAAAACTGCTGTTCACAAACGCTCTCCATCCAACCTCACTGAGCTCCAGCTGTTTTGCAAGGAAGAATGGGCAAGAATTTCAGTCTCTCGATGTGAAAAACTGATAGAGACATACCCCAAGCGACTTGCAGCTGTAATCACAGCAAAAGGTGGCTCTACAAAGTATTAACGCAAGGGGGCCGAATAATTTTGCACGCCCCACTTTTCATTTTTTTATTAGTTAAAAAAGTTTCAAAAATCCAATAGATTTCGTTCCACTTCACAATTGTGTCCCACTTGTTGGTGATTCTTCACAAAAATTTTATATCTTTATGTTTGAAGCCTGAAATGTGGCAAAAGGTTGAAAAGTTCAAGGGGGCCGAATACTTTCGCAAGGCACTGTATATATATATATATATATATATATATATATATATATATATATATATATTTTTTTTTTTTTTTTTTGCAAAGACCATAGAGAATACAATGGCGGTCGTTGCAACTTTTTATCTGGCACGGTATTGGCGCAGCAATTTTTCAAACACGTTTTTTTTTTCAGAAAAAAAACAGTTTCATGCTTAAAATTAAAAAAAAAAAACAGTAAAGTTAGCCCAATTTTTTTGCATAATGTGAAAGAGGAAGATACGCAGACTAAATAGATACCCAACATGTCACGCTTCAAAATTACACGCGCTCGTGGAATGGTGCCAAACGTTGGTATTTAAAAATCACTATAGGCGACGCTTTAAATTTTTTTACTGGTTACATGTTTTGGGTTACAGAGGAGGTCTAGGGCTAGAATTATTGCTCTCGCTCTAACGTTCGTGGCGATACCTCACATGTGTAGTTTGAACACCGTTTTCATTTGTGGTCGGGACTTACATATGCGTTTGCTTCTGCGTACGAGCTCACGGGGACAGGGGCACTTAAAAATTTTTTTTTTTTTTTTTTTTACTGTTCGTTTTATTTTTTATTTTTTAGTTTGACACTTTAAAAAAAAATAATAATAATTTTGATTACTTTTATTCCTATTACAAGGAATGTAAACATCCCTTGTAATAGGAATATGGCACGATCTGACCTATTTACAGTGAGATATTGAGGTCAATAAGACCCCATATCTCACCTCTAGGCTGGGAAGCCTAAAAAAAAAAAAAAAAAAAAAATGATCCTGGCTTCCTAGCCAAAACGGCGCCGTTAATTTGAATGCAGAGGCCGGGCGTGACGTCATAACATCGCACCCGACCTCCGAACGATCATAGAGACTCCGGGGACGATCTGGTCCGCCGGAAATCTCTATGGTATCATCCGGGGGGCCGGCGGATCCTGTGACCGACTCACCGATGGAAGCAGTGAGTCGGTAGAAGCACCGGAGGGCGGCGGGTGGGGGGGCGTCCCCTTCCGCCGCCCGTAAGAACGATCAAGCGGCGGAATAGCCGCTATGATCTTTCTTATGGTGCAGGGAATCGCCGGCTGAAAATGCCGATATCTGAATGATGTCTGTGGCCCCATTCAGATATTACACCACAAAGCCTACGACGTCATATGACGTAGTATGGGCGCCAAGTGGTTAAACAAATCCTTCTACATACGTTTTACTTGTTTATCTGCAACCCTCTCTTCTCTACATCTGTGCAGAATTGCGATAAAATTCTTCCTCATCTGTCAGTATCACAGTAGAAGGGGTAGAGAGCTGCATTTAGAGCGCTTATACAATATATTATGAGCCGACTGAAGGAAAGGGACACCCCTCTTTCACACACAGCACAGGAACAAAGGAACATGCAGAGCTGTGTTTTGAAAGAAGTCTTGACACAAAATCGTCCGCCGGACTTGGCAGTCTGGCAGACAAAATCCACCCGTCTGTGTGCTAGTCCGTCGGACTTTTGAAATGAACGGACTTGCCCACACACGGAGAAAAGTCCGTTCATTTTGAACGTGGCTCCAGGTAGACGTAACTAGCGCCGCCTCCATCTGCGAGATTGACACCTCGCCAGCCCCGTCACCTGGTATGGATTGAAAGGGGAACCCCTACGCCGAAAAAACGGCGTGGGGGTCCCCCCAATGTCCATAGCAGACCCTTATCGGAGCAAGCAAGCCCGACCGGTCAGGAAAGGGGGTGGGGACGAGCAAGCCCTCCTGAGCCGCACCAGGCCGCGTGCCCTCAACATGGGGGGGGGGTGCTTTGGAGAAGGGGGGCCCTGCGGACAAGCGCCTCTTCCCGACAACCCTGGCCGTTGGTTGTCAGGGTCTGCGGGCGGGGGGCTTATCGGAATCCAGGAGCCCCCTTTAATAAGGGGGCCCCCAGATTCCAGCCCCCCACCCTATGTGAAGGAGTATGGGGTACGATACCCCCCGCCCGCAGACCCTGACAACCAACGGCCAGGGTTGTTGGGAAGAGGCCCTTGTCCTCATCAACATGGGGACAAGGTGCTTTGGGGTGGGGGCGCATGTTGAGGGCACGCCGCCTGGTACGTCTCAGGAGGGAGGGGCGCTCGCTCGTCCCCACCCCCTTTCCTGACCGGCCAGGCTGTGTGCTTGGATAAGGTTCTGCTATGGACTTTGGGGGAACCCCCACGCCGTTTTTTCGGCGTAGGGGTTCCCCTTTAAATCCATACCAGGTGACGGGGCTAGTGAGGTGTCAATCTCACCGATGAAGGCGGCGACATTGACTTCCTTCACTAATTCCGTCTACCTGGAGCCACGTTCAAAATGAACTGACTTTTCTCCGTGTGTGGACAAGTCCGTTCATTTCAAAAGTCCGACGGACCCCCGCCATAGTCCGGCGGAAAGTCCGGGGGCGTGTGTGGGCAGTTAGAGCTTCGGAGATAGGCAAGTAAACACTACAGATATATGTGCTTTGTTCAGATTTCATGACTGAAGTTTACAACCACTTTAAGATTCGTTTTAGGGGTTAAATGACTTTGACTAAAAAGTTTAGCCTTTGCAATGGGCTGCAAACCTTTCATTTCCCAGGTAGCTGTCCAGGATGATGTAGACTACTATTGGAAAACATTGTGTAGAGCTTTACAAAGGCTTGTTTGGTTATTAAAGTTTATTTTTTTCCAGTATACATTTAAATAGCTGCAGATGACGTTACCTGTAAGTGCTGAATGTTTCTGGAGAGCTGCACTGGCTGCTTTCTGTAAGTCATAGATGTCAGTAACGGAGAGCTGAGTCACTTTCTGCAAATCCCCAATAGAGGAAATAAGAAGGTCTTTGGCAGACTTGATGTTTGCTGAAAACAAGACACAACGTTGTTATCAGTGGCCGGTATCTCTCAATCACACTTAGGCTGGCCATACATAAGCAATTTTCTTTCCTTCAACCACGGTTTGCAGGAAAGAAAATCACTTGTTTCCAAACAGGTTGGTTGTACTGAAGTTGATTGATAGATCAACTTTAGTACAACCAGTCTGCCCATAGACGGATCAAAATTCAACCGGTTCAACCGGTTCCTGCTGAACCGGCCAAATTTCATTCTGTTTATGGCCGGTGTTCTATCAAAAAAGTGCATCCCGTCAGATAATGCCTCCGACGATCTGCGCATGCGCAGTATGCATCGTCACTCCAGTTGATATGTGGATCAGCTGGCATGAAGTCAACACTGCGCATGCAAAGATAGTCTGAGCCTTTATACGACGATCTGTAAATGGAGAATGTAATCGTGCAACACACACCGAAATCCACCTGTCACCATTGATTGGTCAATTCTCCCGCATGAGCCCAGAGGCAGGCAGAATCTGACGATTACTTTCTCCTTTTGCGGATCGTTGGGTAATGCCTCAGACGATCTGCGCATGCTCCGTGTTGATGTCATGTCAGATGATCAACATATCAGCTGGAGTGCCGTTACATTCTGCGCATGCGCAGATCGTCGGAGGCGTTATCCGTTGGGAATGCACTACTCTACAGAACCCTTGTATCTGTGGGCTTTTGTTTGTGTTAATGGGATTGGTATTGCCACACAGGTCTACGTGAATGCAAAAACCCACATGAAGCATGTCAAATGCAGGTCAGGAGGAGGTCAACTGCAAGTCAAATACACCTGCCAATGAATTTTAAACAATCTCAGAAATGTCTCAAACTGATGTCATTAACCGCCTCACGCCGATATACGTCGGGAGAAGGGCACGTACAGGCAGAATCGCGTAACTGTATGTTGCCCTTTAAGAGGCGGCAGGGGTGCGCGTGCCCGCCGGAAGCTCCATGAGTCCGGTCGTGGGTCCAGCGTTCGCCTCACAGAGAGAGGAAGAACTGGGAGATGCTAAAGTAAACAAGCATTTCCCTGTTCTGCCTAGCAACAGTGACACTGATCTCTGCTCCCTGTGATTGGAGCAGAGATCAGTGATCTGTAAAACATAGCCACACCCCCCCACAGTTAGTAACATGCCCCTAGGACACACTTAACCCCTACACTGCCCCCTAGTGGTTAACCCCTTCACTGCCAGTGTCATTTACACAGGAATCAGTGCATTTGTATAGCACTGATTGCTGTATAAATGACAATGGTCCCAAAAATGTGTCAAAAATGTCCGCTGTGTCCGTCATAACGTTGCAGTCATGAAAAAAATTGCTGATCGCCGGCATTTAAAAAAAAAATATATTAATAAAAATGCCATAAAACTATCCCCTATTTTGTAAACGCTATAACTTTTTCACAAGCCAAATCAATAAACGCTTATTGCGATTTTTTTTTTACCAAAAATATGTATCAGCCTAAACTGAGGAAACAAAAAGTTTTTTTAATATATTTTTGGGGGATATTTATCATAGCAAAAAGTAAAAAATAATGCGCTTTTTTTCAAAATTGTCGCTCTTTTTTTTTTGTTTATAGCACAAAAAAATAAAAACCGCAGGGGTGACCAAATACCACCAAAAGAAAGCTCTATTTATGGGGAAAAAAGGATGTCGATTTTGTTTAGGAGCCACGCTGCACGACCGCGCAATTGTCAGTTAAAGCGGCGCAGTGCCGAATCGCAAAAAGTGCTCTGGTCAGGAAGGTGGTAAATTCTTCTGGGGAAGAAGAAGACGAAGACGAAGAAGACGAAGACGAAGACGAAGAAGACGAAGACGAAGACGAAGACGAAGAAGAAGACAGATTGGATCCTATTGAAAATAGACTGGTCCAATCCCACACTTGCTGTAACACATGGCCTTTTAGAACTACCCATGGAGGAGGCTTCCAAGCACTCAAGGCATGTACTTGTCTTGTAGGGAAAAGTTGTGCAACCTTACTGGATCAGAAAAGTGATGGGGGGGGGGGGCATACACCACTTCTGTCTGACTGGTCATATGCATGTGGTTCATGGGTCACACTTCCTCTCACCTTCATTCTTGAAGAACCATCTACCTGACTATGGCCAGACCAGCACATCCGCCCCTCGTCATGTTGTTTTACAAGGCTGGAACGCTTAGCCCTTGTACACACGGTCGGAGATTCCGACGGAATGTGTCCGGCCGGAGCGTTTTGTCGGATAATCCGACTGTGTGTGGTCTCCATCGGACTGTTTCTGTCGGAGTATCCGACGAACCAACTTTTCCAACTTGTTGGCAAAATTTCCCGACCGGACATACTCCGATCATGTGTAGAGAATTCCGATCGGACAAAGTGCCACGCATGCTCAGATCAAATTCCTACACCAAAGCTATTGGCTACTAGCCTGAACGTAGTCCCGTTGTAACGAAATAACGTCATCACGTCAGATTTTCCAACAACTTTGTCAGACCGTGTGTATGCAACACCAGTTTCGGACAAAATCCGATGGATTTGGTTGTCGGAATCTATTTCGTTCCGATGGGACTACGTTCAGGCTAGTAGCCAATAGCTTTGGTGTAGGAATTTGATCTGAGCATGCGTGGCACTTTGTCCAATCGGAATTCTCTACAAACGATCGGACTTCGTCCGATCAGATCATGTTGTCGGAAAATGTTATAGCCCAGCTCTAAAACTTTGTCGGTCGGATATTCTGACGGAAACAGTCCGATGGAGCCCACACACAGTCGGATTATCTGACAACACGGTCCGATCGGACATTTCCTGTCAGAATGTCCAACCGTTTGTACAAGGGCTTAGACCCCTTTCACATTGGGGCGTTTGGCAAGCGCTATAGCGTTAAAAATAGCGACCGCAAAACACCCTAAAACAGCTGCTCCATTCATTCCAGTGTGAAAGCCGAGGGGTGCTCTGGCAGGGCATCAGAAAAAGTCCTGCCAGCAGCTTCTTAGGAGCGGTGAACTCACCGCTCTGCCACCGCTTCTCCCCATCAAAATCAATGGCGCAGCGCTGTAATACTGGTGTCGTTTTGCGGTCAGATTTAACTCCTTTGCGGCCACTAGCGGGGGGTTAAAACCGCCCCACTGGCGGCCGAATAGCTCCACTAAAATGATGGTAAAGCGGCGCTAAAAGCAGCGCCGCTTTACCGCTGATGTCGGTGGCAGCTCAGTGTGAAAGGGGTCTTAAGGACCTATTTTTACATATCACTATTATTGGGCACTGTGGTGTTCAGCACTAGGAGCACAGGCCCATTGATGTCTAATGAATGTTATTGCACAGGTGCTACCATCATGGAGAGGTTGAGTGGGGGGGGGGGGGGGGTTAAGGCCACTTAGATACTGGGTCAATCCTGGCATTCCTCTCCTACATGTAATAATCATAATTTTTTGCTAGAAAATTATTCAGAACCCCCAAACATATATATATATATTTTTAGCAGAGACCCTAGGGAATAAATTGGCGGCCGCAATTTTTTATGTCACAGTATTTGCGCAGGAATTTTTAAAAACACGGTTAAAAAAAACAGTAAAGTTAGCCCAATTTCTGTATAAAGGCTATTGCTGAAACGCATCAGTTTATTTTTTTACTGTCACTCTACGACTAAGGCTATTGCTGAAACACGTCAGCTTTATTGTTTTTTACAGTCACTCTGATGTACCAATAAACGACACTTCAAGGATTACAGTGTTGCCGGCTCTTCTTACTACTGTTGCATTGGAGTGTGTTGGGACACATTGAGCCTTGCCACCTGTGAGTGGACCTGGTGTATGGATTGAGTTGTCCCTGCAGAGAGCGCTGTTACCTTTATTCTTTTCCATGCTGGATATTGACAAGGTAGCGCCCCTTTTTTCCCCCACTTATTCATCTCTTTTATTAGGTCTGCTGTTGTTTCTAATAATAAATATTCACTCAATTTTATTTGCAGCCCTATGGTGAAGTCAGGAACCACACT
>NW_027507879.1:1170976-1228577 GCF_037356315.1 Lithobates pipiens | reverse complement strand
GCTGCGCTAATCACAGACAGTGAGACATTGCCCTGATCTCTGTAGCCGCACATCGGGCAATATCTCATTGCCTGTGATTGGCGCAGCACTGCGCCGACTTCCTGGCGGGCTCTGCACGTGTTCCATGCGAACACGCCTGAGCTCATCCCTAGTTGCCATAAATCTCTCCCATAGTTTGTAGACGCGATTCTGACTTTTGTGCAAACCAATCAATATATGCTTATTGCGATTTTTTTTTTTTACAAAACATATGTAGAGGAATACATATTGTGGTAATATTGAAGCCTATTGAGATTTCCATACATTGTTGTTAAGTTATTGATCAGTAAGTTAGCGCTGCGCCTTTTTTTTGTTGTTGTTGTTGTTTGGGAATACATAACAGCACTTGGCGGCGGGTATTTTACTGACACCTTTTTTTATTTTACCTCCAGTAGTTTATTGTAAATAGTAGTGTGGCGATTGCCTATTATTCTAAAGATCGGAAACATCAACAGATTTCAGTTGTGCACCAAAAGGCCACCCCCCCCCCCCCCCCCATGGACAATGTGCCTGTCTGCTGAGTGCATCGCCCCATCCCTGCACTGATTGGCAGCACTGGCAGGCAGCAATGATTGGCACTCACTGGCAGCACTGATAAGTGGCACAGATTGGCACTAATAGAAATCACTGATTGGCACTGATAGGCAGCACTGATGGGCCCCGATTGGCACTGATAGGCTGCACTGATTGGCACTAATAGGTAGAACTTAGTGGGCACTGATTGGCAGCATTGATGGGCACTAATAGTACTGATAGATGGCACTCGTGGGCATTGACTGGCAGCACCTATGGGCACTGATTGAAAGCACTGACACTAGTAGGTGGTACTTATTGGAAACACTGGCACTGATACTAGGCAGCACTGATTAGCACTGACAGGTGGCACTGGAAACACTGGCACTGATAGGTGGTACTTATTGGAAACACTAGCACTGATAAGTGGCATTGGTTGGCACTGATATTAGGTGGCACTGATTAGCACTGACAGGTGGCACTGGAAACACTGGCACTGATAGGTGGTACTTATTGGAAACACTGGCACTGATAAGTGGTACTTACTGGAAACACTGGCACTGATAAGTGGCATTGGTTGGCACTGATATTAGGCATTACTGATTATAATCACTGTTTAGCACTGACAGGTGGCACTGGAAACACTGGTACTGATAGGTGGCATTGGTTGGCACTGATATTAGGCAGCACTGATTAGCGCTGACGGGTGGCACTGGAAACACTGGCACTGATAGGTGGTACTTATTGGAAACACTGGCACTGATAGGTGGCATTGGTTGGCACTGATATTAGGCAGCACTGATTAGAATCACTGGCACTGACAGGTGGCACTGGAAACACTGGTACTGATAGGTGGCATTGGTTGGCACTGATATTAGGTGGCACTGGAAACACTGGCACTGATAGGTGGTACTTATTGGAAACACTGGCACTGATAGGTGGCATTGGTTGGCACTGATATTAGGCAGCACTGACGGGTGGCACTGGAAACACTGGCACCGATAGGTGGTACTTATTGGAAACACTGGTACTGATAGGTGGCATTGGTTGGCACTGATATTAGGTGGCACTGATTAGCACTGACAGGTGGCACTTATTGGAAACACTGGCACTGATAAGTGGCATTGGTTGGCACTGATATTAGGCATCACTGATTAGAATCACTGTTTAGCACTGACAGGTGGCACTGGAAACACTGGTACTGATAGGTGGCATTGGTTGGCACTGATATTAGGTGGCACTGATTATCACTGACAGGTGGCACTGGAAACACTGGTACTGATAGGTGGCATTGGTTGGCACTGATATTAGGCAGCACTGGAAACACTGGCACTGATAGGTTGTACTTATTGGAAACACTGGCACTGATAGGTGGCATTGGTTGGCACTGATATTAGGCAGCACTGATTAGCACTGACAGGTGGCACTGGAAACACTGGCACCGATAGGTGGTACTTATTGGAAACACTGGTACTGATAGGTGGTATTGGTTGGCACTGATATTAGGTGGCCCTGATTAGCACTGACAGGTGGCACTTATTGGAAACACTGGCACTGATAAGTGTTACTTACTGGAAACACTGGCACTGATAAGTGGCATTGGTTGGCACTGATATTAGGCATCACTGATTAGAATCACTGTTTAGCACTGACAGGTGGCACTGGAAACACTGGTACTGATAGGTGGCATTGGTTGGCACTGATATTAGGTGGCATTGGAAACACTGGTACTGATAGGTGGTATTGGTTGGCACTGATATTAGGTGGCACTGATTAGCACTGACAGGTGGCACTTATTGGAAACACTGGCACTGATAAGTGTTACTTACTGGAAACACTGGCACTGATAAGTGGCATTGGTTGGCACTGATATTAGGCATCACTGATTAGAATCACTGTTTAGCACTGACAGGTGGCACTGGAAACACTGGTACTGATAGGTGGCATTGGTTGGCACTGATATTAGGTGGCACTGATTATCACTGACAGGTGGCACTGGAAACACTGGTACTGATAGGTGGCATTGGTTGGCACTGATATTAGGTGGCACTGGAAACACTGGCACTGATAGGTGGTACTTATTGGAAACACTGGCACTGATAGGTGGTACTTATTGGAAACACTGGCACTGATAGGTGGCATTGGTTGGCACTGATATTAGGCAGCACTGATTAGCACTGACGGGTGGCACTGGAAACACTGGCACTGATAGGTGGTACTTATTGGAAACACTGGTGCTGATAGGTGGCATTGGTTGGCACTGATATTAGGTGGCACTGACAGGTGGCACTGGACACACTGGCACTGATAGGTGGCATTGGTTGGCACTGATAGGTGGCACTGGACACACTGGCACTGACAAACGGCGCCGATTGGCACTGGCAGAGAAAAGGGATTTTCACACTGAGCCCATATTGACTCTTAGTGAAACTCCTTCATGTAATGTACCTGCAAGCAGAGAGAGAGCAGCTGTCAGAATTCTGCGCTGGGTACAGCCTCGCACAATTGTCAGTTAAAGCGACACAGTGCCAAACTGTAAAAAGTGCCCTGGTCAGGAAGGGGGTAAAACATTCTGGGGGTGAAGTGGTTAAGCCCCATAACCCCTCCCCTGTACAGGGCTCCATGGATAGGTGTGGGGGGGGGGGGGGGTCTCACCTCCGCGGTCCCCTCAGTGCACACCGCTCCCGCACACGCCTGTCCCATCTTCAGTCACTGCGAATACCGCGCACTCATCGCAGCCAATCACCTTCCAGACAAACAAAGTTCCTCTCCAATCACCAACCACCTCGCCTGCCGTCATCAGCCATCCCTGCCATTCATTGGCCGTGACCAGGGACAACAAACGTCACGTGCTGTCCGTATTCCGCTCCCATTGGAGGCCATCTCTCTTACGCGGCACTTTGGGTTTTAACTCTTCTGGCGCCAGCGGGAGTGACATGACAGCCGACCCGCTCCGCCTATCCCGCTCCAACAACCAAGGGGTTAAGGGCTGGTCCCGGCCAATCCTGGGCGGCGGGGAGGCCACCTCCTCCTCCTGCTGCGCTGCGTTTGGTCGGAGGCGGGCTGTCCGTCGCGGGAGACGTGCGAGGCGATTGGTTGGGCGCTGAGAGGCGCTGTGAGGGAGGAAAGATGTCCACCGATGGGAAGAAGCTGGTCCGCTCCCCCAGCGGGCTCCGCATGCTGCCCGAGAACCGGGCGTACAGCAGCCCCTTCTGCCTGGAGGAGCCGCAGTGGGTGCCGGATAAGGAGGTAGGTCGGGGCGTGCGACTCTTCTAGGGACACTGCTACTACATGTCCCAGCCTGACCGAGGCCCTCCCAGAGGACGGGGACCACAGAGACCACCTCACCCTGCAAATTTCTCTCCCCCCTCCCACAGGGGACCCCGCAGGGGAGGGGCTGAACTTTTCTTCATTCTGGGTGGAGCTGGAATTGGGCAAAATAAAATAAACAAAAATCAGAGTTGTGTTGTTAACCATGGGTGTCCCCTTAGGGGAGATCTTCCCTCACTTCCTGTCCTGGAGACACAACAGGAAGTGAGAGGAGAGCCCTCTGCAGTTGGGGGACGCCCTCTGTTAGGGTCCTTGTACATTTCCCACAATGCAATTATCTCCTTTACCACCTCAATACTTCCATTCGCTATATTACCAAAAGTATTGGGACACCTGCCTTTACACACACATGAACTGGGGGAGGGGAGATTATGGTGGGGGGTTGATTTTCAGAGGTTGGGTTTGGCCCCTTAGTTCCGGTGAAGAGAACTCTTAAGGCGTCAGACATACCAAGACATTTTGGAGAATTTCATGCTCCCAACTTTGTGGGAACAGTTTAGGGACGGCCCCTTCCTGTTCCAACATGACTGCGCACCAGTGATGCACAAAGCAAGGTCCATAAAGACATGGATTAGTGAGTTTGGGGTGGAGGAACTTGACTGGCCTGCACAGAGTCCTGACCTCAACCCCCCCATAGAACACCTTTTGGGATGAATTAGAATGGAGACTGTGAGCCAGGCCTTCTCATCCAACTTCAGTGCCTGACCTCACAAATAGTCTTCTGGAAGAATGGCCAAACATTCCCATAGACACACTCCTAAACCTTGTGGACGGCCTTCCCAGAAGAGGTGAAGCTGTTATAGCTGCAAGGGGGAGGGTGGGGGGGCTACTCAATATTGAACCCTACGGACTTAGGCCTCTTTCACACGAGACGAATCCGGGATGATCCGCCCTGTGGCTTTCCGCTCTGTTCAGAGGCGGATCGCTCCGTCCATCCCCCGCTGAGCAGGAAGATGACGGGTCCGTCTCCGCACTCTGCGCAGGGGCAGACCCGTCGGAGCGCCGCTCTCCCCTATGGGGGATGGGATGATGACGGACTGTAGAGTCCATCTTCACCCGATCCGATAACGACTGGAAAAGTAGGTGTTTCCTCCGTCACACTTTTTCGGGTCGAATGTCAGCGGACTTGTCACCGCCGACATCCGACGCTCCATAGAGCTCTATGGAGCTTCCGTTCAGGTCCACCTGAAGAACTGACAGTCAAGGATCGTCCGTGTGAAAGAGGCCTAAGTAAGACTGGGATGGCATTAAATTGTGTGTAAAAAGACAGGTGTCCCAATACTTTTGGTAATAGTGTGTGTGTGTGTGTGTGTGTGTGTGTGTGTGTGTGTGTGTGTGTGTGTGTGTGTGTATATATATATATATATATATACACACACACGGTTCTGGCTAAATGAGAATCACAATTTTTTTATTTTTTTGCTTAGACTAAAAAGATCACAATTCTCGCAGTGTAAAATCTTTCACATTAAACAAAAAAAAATTAGCTAACTTTACTGGTTATTTTAATTATTTTTATTTTTTAATTAATTAAAGTCTTCATTTTTTTCCCCAAAAATTTATTTGAACGACTGCTGCACAAATACAATGTGACATAAAATATTGCAACAACAAACCATTTTATTCTGTAGGGTCTTTTCCCCCCCCATAAAAAAATGTGTGTGTGTGTATATGTATATGTGTGTATGTATATATGTGTATATATATATATATATATATATATATATATATATATATATATATATATATATATATATATATAATGTATATGTATATATATATAATGTATGTATATATTTATTAAAAAAATTATTATTATTTTTGCTAGAAAATTTACTTAGATCCCCCAAATTATTTATAAATAATTTGGGGGATCTAAGTAAAATTTTCTAGCAAAAAAATAAATAAAATGATTTTAACTTGAAACCAACAAATGTCAGAAAAAGGTTTAAGTGGTTAACTACTTCCCTCATTTACACACCAACGTGTATTCCTTTGATATAAAGGACAAAATGTTTATACTTAGTTACCACTGCTAAAGAATGTTGTGATTCTTGGCAGAAAAAAAAAATGGCTTCTTCTTTTTTTTTTTTTTTTTCTCCTTTCTTTTGATGGCTGTCGGCTTTAGCAGAGCAGAGAGAATTCTCTGCATAGAACAAATCAGGAAATAGTTTGTCAAGATTGCAAGGGGGGGGGGAAAAAAAATAGTGATAACAATTAATCGTGCAGCTCTATCTCTTACACTCAGATGCTGCCTTGGAAAAATATTCATAACCTTCGAAATGTTCCACATTTTGTCATGTTACAACCAAAAACATAAATGTGTTTTATTAGGCTTCTATGTGATAGACCAACACAAAGTGGCACATAATTGTGAAGTGGAAGGAAAATGATAAATGGTTTTCGATGTGAAAAGTGGGGGGCATTTGTATGGCGCTCCCCCCCCCCCCCCCCCCCCCCGGAGTCAATACTTTGTAGAATTACCTTTCACTGCAATTACAGCTGCAAGTCTTTTTGGGGGTGTCTCTACCAACTTTGCTCATCTAGAGAGGGACATTTCTGCCCATTCTTCTTTGCAAAATATCTCAAGTTCTGTCAGATTGGATGGAGAGCGTCTGTGAACAGTAATTTTCAAGTCTTGCCACAGATTCTCCATTGGATTTAGGTCTGGACTTTGACTGGGCCATTCTAACACATGAATATGCTTTGATCTAAACCATTCCATTGTAGCTCTGGCTGTATGTTTAGGGTCGCTGTCCAGCTGGAAGGTGAACCTCCGCCCCAGTCTCAAGTCTTTTGCTGATTCTAACAGGTTTTCTTTTAAGAATGCCTTGTATTTGGCTCCATCCATCTTGCCATCAATTCTGACCAACTTCCCTGTCCCTTCTGAAGAAAAGCATCCCCACAACATGTTGCCACCACCATGTTTCACGGTGGGGATGGTTTGTTCAGGGTGATGTACCGTGTTAGTTTTCTGCCATATATAGTGTCTTGTTTTTGGGTCAAAAGGTTCAATTTTTGGTCTCATCTGACCAGAGCACCTTCTTCCACGTTTGCTGTGCCCCCCACATGGCTTCTCACAAGCTGTAAACTGGACTCCTTATGGATTTCTTTTAACAATGTCTTTCTTCTTGCCACTTTTCCATAAAGGTCAGATTTGTGGAGAGCGCGACTAATAGTTGTCCTGTGAACAGATTCTCCCTCCTGAGCTGTGGATGTCTGCAGGTCCTCCAGAGTTTAGGTGGACGGCCGTGTCTTGGTAGGTTTGCAGTTGTGCCGTACTATTTCCATTTTCGGATGATGGATTGAACAGAGCTCTGAGATGTTCAAAGCTTGGGAGATTTTTTTTATAACCTTCCCCTGCTTTCTTCTCCACAACTTTATCCCTGACGACTTGGCCTTGTGTTTTGGATCATTGTCATGTTGGAATGTCCAAGTACGTCCCATGCGCAGCTTTCTGGCTGATCAATGCAAATGTTCCTCCAGTATTTTTTTTTTTTTTATATATAACATACTGCAATGTAAGCACATTGTTTCCCTGGAAGCCCAGGCTCTAAATCTAGGGAAACAACTGTCAGCACCAAGAAGACCCTCCATGCTAAAGGAGAGCTGGGAACGTACTCGGCAGGGGCCAGCACTAAGGTGGGTGGAGACAAAGGTGCCGGCACCAGAAAAGAGTAGATGGATAGAGGGGCAAGTGCCAGGAAGGCCGATCCTAATAAGGCACCAGCACTGCTGGAGCTGTGGGACTCTCCTAGCTGCCAGGGGCAGAACTCCTCCAGTGGGGGGGGGGGGAGGGGGAAGCAAAGGGAAAGGATAGACCATTTCTGGTGGTAGGACAGAGAGGGCAATCTGTGACAAAGACCTGACCTGTCGAACTGTATGTTGTCTACCGGGTCCTCAGGTTCGGTAGATCATGGACGTTGGCACCAATGACCAAGTCAGGCAGATGGAGTGTCATGGGAGCTAAATTTAGGAAAATGACCTCCAAAGTAGTATTCTTAGGAATACTACCGGTACATATAACCAAACCAGAAAGGCAGAGGGGGATTAGGGAAGTAAACAAGTGGCTGAGGAGCTGGTGTAGTAAGGTAGAGGTTTGGGTTCCCTGAGGTCGCCAGTACTATAGAAGGGATGGACTGCACCTGAATGAGGAGGGTGCAGATCTGCTGGGAGTAAAGATGGCCAAAAAGTTAGAGGAACTTTTAAATTAGGCGACGGGGGAGGGTCCAGTGGTAGATAGTTAGCGCGGAACATAGTCCAGAGGGTAGTATTGGGGGCATTAGTGGTAGGTTGACTAAAGCACATTAGCCCAAGGTAAGTATAGTAACACTAAAAGTTCTAGTTGCAATCTCGGAACACCCAATAAGAGGATAGTGTGCGACCGGCCTAAACTATGTGGCATGTTCACCAATCCCAGGAGCCTGGCGGACAAGATGGGTGAACTAGAGATGCTGTTGTACAAGAAGGATTTGGACTTTGTGGGAATTTCAGATGTAATACTGACATATAATCACACACATAATTTGGACTTTTTTCAACCTCACCTACTATGTAGCATTCATCTTGCCATCAATTTTTATCAAATTTCCTGTGCCTTTTGTAGCTCACACATACCTAAAACATCAGCAATTCACCTCCGTGTTTCACAGTAGGAATGGTGGACCTTTCATCATGGGCTTTGTTGACTCCTCTCCAAATGAGCATTTATTAACTTTGGATTTGCCAAAACTATATAAGACGAGGACCTACCTAATCTACCCTAGTCCATTTTCTATTCAGTCAAGCCAGCTCTTGCACTACATAGTTGTTGGCAGATCTATACAATCCGATTGGAAATGGAGAGTGTTTTTACTCCAAAGCTTTAGATTTGCCAATACTATGTAATAGGAGAACTGGCGTTAACAATTCCATCAGCTTGTATCAAACCTGGTAGGTCCTTGCAGTATGTAGTTGATGGCAGATTTAAAGGAGATTGTTGGATCAGATTGTGTAGTATATGGTCAGGATTACAGAGAAGAGCGGGGACATGATAGCAAGGAATGCTGGGAATCGGGAGTGTTGTTTGCTTTTAGCGAGCCTTTTGTTGTCCAGCCCGTCTTCGGCTGCCTATAAAGTGCAAACGGAAGTTATTTTTATGGCTATTCTGCTACAAGTCAGATTGCTGTCGCCAGAGGCGGATGAGGCATGCTGTGGCTTGTACTGTCCTCACCGAGGCCGTTGGGGTGTGCTGGCACTTGCCACTTGTACGACTTGCCTTTCGGAGGGTTATTCCCCCCCCCCCCTTCATGATCAGGCCATTTTTGTGCGAAACAACACCGCATTACTTTAACAGACAATTGCGCGGTGGTGTGATACTGTACCCAAATAAAACAGGACTTCGATATTGCAACAGACATTCTGACACTTTTTCTGGGGGGGACCAGTAGGGGTGCAACAGATCGTCACCGATCCGTGATCCGAACTGGTCAACCTGTGATCACACCCAGCGATCCGCAGAGTGCTCCGCTGCCTCTGCTTTAGGAAAGGCTTCAGCCTAGCTCCGGAGTGGTGGCCATCTTGGTACACCCGGCGGCCGTTTACAATGTGATCGCTCAGTCAAATGACAGAGCGATCATTTTGTAAACAAACTGTTGTGTCATGTCATGATGCCGGTTCCCTCTCTCCCCTCTGTGTACTGATCTGTACAGTGGAGGGGAGAGATCGGATGACAGCAGCGATGCGGGCTGGATCTGTAGTGCCCACAGCGCTGCTCTGTGACTGCAATTGTCACAGTCCATCTATGCTCAACCTTCCCTCTATACCAGGGGTCTCAAACTGGCGGCCCCTCCAGCTGTTGCAAAACTACAAGTCCCATGAGGCATTGCAAGGCTGACAGTTACAAGCATAACTCCCAAAGGCAGAGGCATGATGGGACTTGTAGTTTCGCAACAGCTGGAGGGCCGCCAGTTTGAGACTCCTGCTTTATACTCTGCTATACCCTGCCAATACTCTGCTATACCCTGCCAATACTCTGCTATACCCTGCCAATACTCTGCTATACCCTGCCAATACTCTGCTATACCCTGCCAATACTCTGCTATACCCTGCCAATACTCTGCTATACCCTGCCAATACTCTGCTATACCCTGCCAATACTCTGCTATACCTTGCCAATACTCTGCTATACTCAGCCAATATTACAGTGGGGGAGATGACGTGGGGGAGATTGTACTATATGGTGGTGGAATTTCCACAGGTTTTTGCAAATTGTTATTATTTGCTGATCCGAAAACTGATCCGATCCGAGGAACAATCCAATCCATAAGTTTTTGGATCCGTTGCGCCCCTAGGGACCAGTGATTGTTATACAGTGATCAGTGCTAAAAAATATGCACTGTCACTGTACGAATGACACTGGCTGGGAAGGGGTAAACAAAAATGTGCATATTTTTTTATGCGGGTGGAGGGGAGGAGTGGATACACACCCTCTCCCCTCTCCCCTCTCCCCTCTCCCCTCTCCCCTCTCCCCTCTCCCCTCTCCCCTCTCCCCTCTCCCCTCTCCCCTCTCCCCTCTCCCCTCTCCCCTCTCCCCTCTCCCCTCTCCCCTCTCCCCTCTCCCCTCTCCCCTCTCCCCTCTCCCCTCTCCCCTCTCCCCTCTCCCCTCTCCCCTCTCCCCTCTCCCCTCTCCCCTCTCCCCTCTCCTTCTTGCTGTGACCCAGAAAGCAACATCTATGGGTCCGGGGTCAGCCTGTCGATGCCCCCGGCTAGCACAGCTGGGAAGGGATGTATTGCAGTGCGATGTGAATCCACAACATTCAGTGGAGCCCAGAGGAGACGGGCAGCCTCTGTCCTTCCTCTGTGTTTTCTGTATAACAATCTATTTGTTTTGTGAACATCTTTTACAAGCATTTGCTGTCATCACTTTACCTCGAGCTAAACGAGTCAGTCTAGTTAGAGTTGATATAAACTCTGATTGCTAAGCACCGTGTATGATAAATAAATGTCATCTCAGTGCCTCTCATCTCCAGTCCATTTACAGCCAATTCCCACCTTGTTATGATTTTAACCACTTGCTTACTGGGCACTTAAACACCTTCCTGCCCAGACCAATTTTCAGCTTTCGGTGCTCTCACACTTTGAATGACAATTACTCAGTCATGCAACACTGTACCAAAATGAATTTTGTGTCCTTTTTTTTCCCCCACAAATAGAGCTTTCTTTTGGTGGTATTTGATCACCTCTGGGGTTTTTATTTTTTGCGCTATAAATGAAAAAAGACCGAAAAATTTGAAAAAAAATGCATATTTCTTTGTTTCTGTGATAAAATTTTGCAATTTATAATTTTTTTTTCATAAATTTTGGCCACAATTTATACTGCTACATATCTTTGGTAAAAATAACCCAAATTAGTGGATATTATTTGGTCTTTGTGAAAGTTAGCGAGTCTACAAGCTGTGGTGCGAATCGCACAAAATTGATCACATCTGATGTACTGGTGGCCTATCTCATTTCTTGCGACCCGAACAAGTCAGGAAAGTACAAATACCCCCCAAATGACCCCTTTTTTGAAAGTAGACATTCCAAGGTATTTAGTAAGATGCATGGTGAGGTTTTTGATGTTGTCATTTTTTTCCCACAATTCTTTGCAAAATGAAGATTTTTTTTTTTTTTTTTTTTTTTGTTTCTCACAAAATTTTCAATGTAATAGGTTATTTCTCTCACATGGCATGTGTATACCACAAATGACACCCCAAAATACGTTCTGCTACTCCTCCTGAGTATAACGATACCAAATGTGTGAGACTTTTACACAGCCTGGCCACATACAGAGGCCCAATATTGAAATAGCACCATCAGGCGTTCTAGGAGCATAAATTACACATTTCATTTCTCAACCACCTATTACATTTTTGAAGGCCCTGGAGCACCAGGACAATGGAAATGCCCACAAAGTGACCCCATTTTGGAAAGCTAACACCCCAAGGTATAATCTGAGGCATAATGAGTCGTTTGAATGGTTCATTTTTTTCCAGAAGTTTTGGGAAAATGTGGAAAAAAAATGAAAACGCATTTTTTTTACGCAAAGTTGTCAATTTATAAGATATTTCCAACACATAGCATGTACATAGCAAAAATGACACCCCAAAATACGTTCTGCTACTCCTCCTGAGTATAACGATACCAAATGTGTGAGACTTCTACACAGCCTGGCCACATACAGAGGCCCAATATTGAAATGGCACCATCAGGCGTTCTAGGAGCATAAATTACACATCTTATTTCTCAACCACCTATTACAGTTTTGAAGGCCCTGGAGCACCAGGACAATGGAAATGCCCACAAAGTGACCCCACGTGGCACTGACGACACGTGGCACTGACGAGGCAGATGGCGCTGGAGGCAGATGGCGCTGGCTATTTGCTCTGGCTAATTGCTGTGGCGCTGGCGGCTCTGGCGCTGGCAGGTGGCACTGCCACTGGCAGGTGGCACTGGCGGCACTGGGGCTGACGGATGGCACTGGGGCTGGCTGATGGCACTGGGGCTGATGGCACTGGGGCTGATGGCACTGGCGGCACTGGGGCTGACGGATGGCACTGGGGCTGACGGGTGGCACTGGCACTGGCGGCACTGATGGCACTGGGGCTGACGGATGGCGCTGGCAGGTGGCATTGGTGCTGGCACTGACACTGGCGGAACTGGGGCTGACGGGTGGCACTGGGGCTGACGGGTGGCACTGGGGCTGACGGGTGGCACTGGGGCTGGTGGCACTGGGGCTGACGGGTGGCACTGGAGCTGACGGGTGGCACTGGAGCAGGTGGCACTGGGGCTGACGGGTGGCACTGGAGCAGGTGGCACTGGGGCTGACGGGTGGCACTGGAGCAGGTGGCACTGGGGCTGACGGGTGGCACTGGAGCAGGTGGCACTGGGGCTGACGGGTGGCACTGGAGCAGGTGGCACTGGGGCTGACGGGTGGCACTGGAGCAGGTGGCACTGGGGCTGACGGGTGGCACTGGGGCTGACTCACAGATCCTCTCTCTCCTCACACGCTGTCTCTGTGTGAGGAGGGAGAGACACGGCAATGGGAGATGATCTCATATGTTTACATTTGAGATCATCTCCCATTGGCAGCTGCGACCGCGCTGTGAACGGCCGCTTTGATTGGCCGTTCACGGCGATCTGTGTTTGCCTGTCTCCGGGAGACACGGCAAGTACAAAACTTCCGCGATGCGCGCCCCCGGCGGCGCGCATTGCGGAAGTAAACAAAAGGACGTCCAGGGACGACCAGGCGAAGGAACCCGCCTGCTCTACGGCCGTCATTCGGCTATAGGGCGGGCGGGAGGTGATTAAAGAATTGCATAAAACCGGCCACTAAGAGCTCCTCGTAATCTTTTTAAAAGTTTAATGCAATTTATAAAAAAGGTTTTGTGTTTTTGTGTTTTTGTGGTTTTGTGGTTTTGTGGTTTTGTGTTTTTGTGGTTTTGTTTTTGTGGTTTTGTTTTTGTGGTTTTGTTTTTGTGGTTTTGTTTTTGTGGTTTTGTTTTTGTGGTTTTGTTTTTGTGGTTTTTTTTTGTGGTTTTTTTTTTGTGGTTTTGTTTTTGTGGTTTTGTTTTGTTTTGTGTGTGTTTGTTTTGTGTTTGTTTGTTTTGTGTTTGTTTGTTTTGTGTTTGTTTCATTAACCTATAACCTGATGATGATCCAGTCGCAAAGGTCCTTGTTCCGGTATTTTCCTGTTATGGGGTGACAGTGATTTGTTCCCCTCTGCTAATGCCGCGTACACACGATCGGAATTCCGGCCAGAAAAAGACTGATGAAAGCTTTTCATCGTAAAATGCGACCGTGTGTACGCTCCATCGGAATTTATCTGTCCGAATTTCCGCCAGCCAAAAATTTATAGCATGTTTTCAATTTTCCCGACGGAAAAACTTTCTATCGGAAATTCCGATCGTGTGTATGCAATTCCGACACGCCAAAAATCACGCATTGCTCAGATTTAACTACGAGACGGAAGCTATTGGCTACTGGCTATTGAACTTCCTTCTTCTAGTCCCGTCGTACGTGTTGTATGTCACTGCGTTTATAAATGATCAGAATTTGATGTGACTGTGTGTAGGCAAAACAGCTTGAGCCGAATTCTGTCGGGAAAACCATCGGAGCTTTTTCCGACGAGAATTCCGATCGTGTGTACGCGGCATAAATGTGCTCCTACACCCCGTCATGTGGACTTTGGACTTTTAAAAGAATTATACATGTAGGTTTTTTTTTTTTTTTTTTTTAACTCGTATAATCCTGTTTTACTGTTGACCCCATCATATTGACCCACCCTGGGAAATTCCATAGAGCCATCACACACTGTGTAGGGGATTAGCAGCACTGTTGCAAAGGATGAAAAGTGTACAGAAGAAATAAAAAAAAAAAAAAATATATATATATATATATATATATATATATATATATATATATATATATATATATATATATATATATATAATATATATTTTTTTTATATACATTCTTTAACCACTTGACAGCAGGGCACTTAAACCCTCCTTGTGACCAGACCAATTTTCAGCTTTCCGGTGCTCTCACACTTTGAATGACAATTACTCAGTCAAGCAAAACTGTACCCAAATGATTTTTTGTCCTTTTTTTTTTTTTTTTTTTTCATACACAGAGCTTTCTTTTGGTGGTATTTTGATCACCTCTGGGTTTTTTATTTTTTGCGCTATAAATGAAAAAAAGATTTTGTTTCTGTGATAAAATTTAGCAAATTTATAAAAAAAAAAAATTGGCCATAATTTATACTGCTACATATCTTTGGTAAAAATAACCCAAATTAGTGGATATTATTTGGTATTTGTGAAAGTTAGAGAGTCTACAAACTGTGGTGCAAATCATAAAAAAATTGATCACAGCTGAAGTACCGATGGCCTATCTAATTTCTTGCGACCCGAACAAGCCAGGAAAGTACAAATACCCCTTTTTGGAAAGTAGACATTCCAAGGTATTTAGTGAGAGGCATGGTGAGGTTTTTGATGTTGTCATTTTTTTTTCCCCACAATTCTTTGCAAAATGAAGTTTTGTGTGTTTGTTTTTTTGTTTTGTTTTTTAACAAAATTTTCATTGTAATAGGTTATTTCTCTTACATGGCATGTGTATACCACAAATAATGCCCCAAATACATTCTGCTACTCCTCCTGAGTATTACGATACCACATGTGTGGGACTTTTCCCACAGCCTAGCCACATAGAGAGGCCCAACATGCAGGGAGCACCTTCACATGTTCTAGGAGCATAAATTACACATCTAACTTGTTGACTACATATTACACTTTTGAAGGCCCTGGAGCACCAGGACAATGACACGTGACACTAACATGGCACCGATGACAGATGGCACTAATAGGTGGCACCGATGACAGATGGCACTAATAGGTGGCACCGATGACAGGTGGCACTAATAGGTGGCACCGATGACAGGTGGCACTAATATGCCCCCAACAAACCCCCTCCCCCTCTTCTTTTTTTAAATTTTTTTTTTTTTTTTGCTTTCTCTTTCAATGGGAAGTGGCTATGTAGGTGCGTGTTTTTGTAAGGGGTCATGCCCAGAGTTGAGCACTAGGGACACATGGGTGTACAATTTTCTGCATTCAGAGCGTATTGTGTTACATGGACTCATGTGAGCCGCTGTGCAAAGATCCACAACCTGGAGCTGCGACAGGAAAAAAAAAATTGCATCCACTCTTCTGCGTGTGTATCCTATTTTATACTCTTTTCATGTAAATGGTTGCCCACTGCTATGGGCCAACATGTAAAAACTAACTAGGTAATTAAGGGCCAATTCACACTGCAGCAATGCTAGACATTGCATTTGATTTGCACCGCACTGCTGTGCAGATCACATGCTATCTCTGTGCGATCTAAAATCTGTGTAGCTGAATTTGCATCGACCAAAGTTGCACAGAACCCCCCCTTTTTTTTGTCCGCACCAGAATCGGTGTGCATGGGTGTTCACGCTCCAATTCCTGTCTGAATTCACAGTTTGCACTGCGATATTTATTTAAAAAAACTACTATTGTGTGTGTGTGTGTATGTATGTATGTATGTATGTATGTATGTGTGTATATATATATATATATATATATATATATATATATAATAGTGAGGGGGAGGAAGTTCACCCCACAGAAATGCAATCAAGATGTGTTTTTACATGCGTTTTTTTTATTATTTTTTTTTCTCTTTCTGGTGTAATGCATTCCAGTGCGTTTTTTTGCTACATTGCAGTACAGTTCCGTGCAAAAAAAGGTTATACAAGGTTCAACTTTTGTTGACAGTACTGGAGCGCACTAAAATGGTGTGAACTATGCCATTGGAATTCATGTAACCTAATGTCCATGCGTGTTTTTGATGCAGAAACTGCCTGTGGTGTGAACCAGCCCCAAGTGAGGGAAATTAACATTCACGACTTCACTAGAACCTTTCTCCTCATTTGTTCTCCTGATCACACTCAACAATTAGATTTCCTCTTACTAATTTTCTTGGTGATAAGAGAGTCACCAGGACAAATAAAGGGGTGAATCTCCCAGCGAGGATACAGAATTTATTTAAAAAAAAAAATTGGCAAAGGGTCTGATTCTTCATCACTATATCAAAAACAAACAAAAAATGCTCCTTTTTACATAAACTTTTTTTTTTTTTGCTGTGCTGGCTCACACTGCTGTGATGCGGGAACCCTGCGAATCCACTGCGGGTTCCCGCATTGTATGTTTCCCGACGACAGTTCATACTGTCCTATGCAAACTGCTTGGAGTGTCAATTTAAAAGTTAATAACACCCCAAATCAGTTTGCATATCGCAGTGCCATCTGCAAATTCGGACAGGAATCTGATCACATGGGTGTTCACACCCACAAATGCTATCAGATTCTGCTGCGGACCAAAAAAAGGGTCCTTTGTGAATTGGATCCGAATGTGATGCAAATTCAGCCATACTAACTATATGACTGAAATTGCATTGCATGCGATTTGCAGTGCGAATCACATCCAATCTTGCACAGCGCTGCAGTGTGAACTGGCACATAAAGGCTTTGTAAACCCTCATGGTTTTTTGTTTTTTGAAAAAACTTCTGACACTGACCGGCCCCCTAACTCCATCTCCCGACCCACCCCCACCTCACCCAGTCACCTGAGCCCGTTCGTTCCCTTGGCGGAGACGTGCTCTTCCTCTCTCGTTGTCTCGGCTCTTGATTGGATAGATTGATAGCAGCGCAACCATTGAATCCCACTGCTGCCAATCAAATCCAATGACCGCGGGACACAGAAGCAGGACTCGGGAGTGCACCCGCACAGGTGTCCACCTTAGGAGAGCCTTCTCCAACGTGGAGACTCGATGCACGAAGGAGCTATCAGCGCTGCCGGGGGACCCCAGAAGTAGAGGATCGGGGCCACTCTGTGCAAAACAAACTGTACAGTGGAGGCAAGTATGACATGTTTATTATATAATTGTATTTTTTTTTTTTAAAGGGGGTTTGCAACCCCTTTAAGGCTGATTACATTCACAGCCTGTAAGCTGAATGCAAGCTGTCATTTTTCATGTGCCCTGGGGCTGCACAAGTTGATGTTGTTTCTTAACCACTTGACCACTTGACCACTGGGCACTTAAACCCCCTTAATAACCAGACCAGCTTTCGGTGCTCTCACATTTTGAATGACAATTACTCATTGTCCTGTGGACCCGGCGGTCACGGATGCTCTCGAGTGCGCGCCCCAGGGGTGAGCGATAGCGGAATTCTGGGAGGACGTCATATGAGGGCCTCCCAGAGTTAAGCAACCGCCCTGTAGCCGTCATTTGGTTATGGGCCGGTTGTTAACTGGTTAATTGTATAATTTTGAGACCTGTGGCAGTGGTGAGCCATGCCACGTGAAATGCAACCTGACATCAATGTTGTGCCTGATGTTCTGTGCAACCTCATGCAGGCTGGCTTATTCATGTCAATTGGGACGCAGCGGCTGCACAAACAGTTGCTGTAGGGCGAAGGAGGCGGGGCCGGAAATGACCAGGAAGTGGGAGCGGGTACCTGTTCTAACTAGGAGTGCACCGAATGTTTTTTTGGTACCGAAAATGAAAAATACACTAGGCCGAAAACCAAAAATGACAGATACTGAAACTTATTTAAAAAAAAAAAAAAAGACTGGGGACATGGCTCAGGAGGTGGTCAGACACTGGGGACATGGCACAGGAGATCAATGCAGCCTCACCAGTGCCCTTCAGATGCAGCCAGCCAGTGAAGGGAAGGGAAGAGCGAGGGGAGCCACAGCGCGCCGTCACATAGAGCCTCTCCTCTTTGTCCGGGCACTTTGATAGACAGATCACCTGTCCAATCCTGGGACAGGTGATATGTCTATCAAAGTTCCCTAGGCAAGGAGGAGGGGCTGTGTGTGACGGCACGCGGCTGGGAAAACACGGCTATTGAAATGAAAGCTGTGATGTTCCCGTTGCTCTAATCAACCAGGCAGCGGCTCTCCTGTGCTATAGGACACCCCCATGATGGGAACATTTACAGCTCCATTATCGTCCGTTTTTTCTCTTTCCGCAAATTGGGGGAAAAGGTAATTTTTCCGGTGATATGTTTCGGTGGCCGAAATTTCGGTGCATCCCTAATTCTAACCCCCCAACCCTACCCTCCACCACCAGCACCATTCTAAAAAAAAAAGGGACAATTGTGGCATTGGAAAGGGGGGGGGGGGTGGTGCAAACAAGCAGAGCTTCTCCTTTTGGGTGGAGCTCCGCATTAAGATTGACTTATTTCCAGGTGTGTCACCTCTTGTGTCCAAGGGCCTATACCTGCATGTGGGTGGGTATTTTTTTTTTTCTTCCATATACATAATGCATTGCTTTTAAAGTGATGCTGGCTTAAATGGCCCAGTGCTGCCACCAATGCAATGGTGGCAGGCAGCGTGCCAAGTGACATTCTGCATCTGGTGACAGGCAAAGTGGCGTGGCAAGTGACAATCCACATCTTGTGGCAGGTGACGCAGCAAGTGACATTCCGCATCTGGTGACAGGCAACAGTGGCAAGTGGCAGGCTCAGGGCTCCCACTGATTCTGTAGTGGTGGGTCCCAAATGAAGGGAGAAGAGCGGTGATGCGGGTCGGGCAGTGAGAGATGAAGTCACCTTTCTGCTCCCCGCCGCACCTCTGAAACTGAGGCTGACAGGACTCCGGCTGTGAGGGTGGAAGAGCAGTGATGCGGGGGGGGGGGGGCGGAGAGAGATGATGTCATCTCTGCTTGCCCACCCGCTTCTTCCATCCACCTATCCATGGCTCTGTCATGCTGCCCACCCAGGTCCACAGGCCCACTGATTCTGCATAATAGTGAGTTGAACTATTTAATTTATCATTACATTTTAATAATAGAAATCATGCTCTTCAATCGCCCTGACACCATATCGATCACGGTGGCGTGATGATTGAACCGCTAACACCAGCCATTGCTTAATTGTTTCCATCCCCCCCCCCCCCTCGCTTGAATATTTTACCTTTCATTTCTATTTTAAAAAGGAATGGGTTATTTAGAAGGTGAGGGTTTACAATCACTTTAAGTAGAAAATGTGTAGAAGATCCTTTTTGGAGAAAAAGGATATAATTTTAGTGCCACGTTAACCACTTCAGCCCCGGCCTATAGTCATATGACACCCACAGATGGGATCTCCCATCCTGGGTGGGCGTTATATGACGTCCTCTGATTCCCGGCCGCCTAGGGGGCGCGCACCCGCGGCAGCGCTCAGGACCCGGTGCTTGTGCCCGGCGGCCGTGCTGTCCACTGGGCACCTGTGATTGCCTGGGAACACAGCAGGACCATGGCTCTGTGTATGTAAACACACAGATCCATGTCCTGTCAGTGGAGAGGAGACCGATGGTGTGTTCCCAGTACAGAGGAACACCAACTGGTGTTCTGGCATATTCAGTCCGGCCATCATATAGCGTCCGCCCCGTACTGCGCATGCGCAGTACGGGGCAGAAGAAGCTTCATAAAATCTCCGAAGCTGAACGGCGCCTGCGCCGTGAGTCGAGGTGGTAGCCCCACCATCCAAGCGGACATAGGGTTGTGAAAATTAGAGAACCCCTTGCGGGCGAGCTTCGCTCACCACGCTTCAGCCTCGGCCTCGCTGCGCTCGGCTCTTTTTTTCTTTTACAAAGGTTTTTATTAGTATTAATGAAAAAGTTTACATTCCAATACAATAGGCTGTCGTACAAATAACAGTTCAGGTGATTCACTGCATGGTAGTAAGCAGGCTGTTGCCCGAACGATTCCAACGTGTCCTGCGTCCGGGTGAACCCGGGTTTTCACATGACTGCACGCTCGGCTCTTTTTTATTCCTACTCTATGTCCACTTGGATGGTGGGGCTAGATCCTGGACTCTCGGCTATTTTCGGAATCTGTGTTGCTGTGTACTGCGCATGCGCAGTACACAGTGGACACTATCTGATGGGGGACCTTATATGATGGGACACCGGTCTCCTCCCCTTGTGAGTCCCCTCCCCCCCACAGTTAGATTCACTCCCATAGGGAACATATTAACCCCTGCAGAACCACTGGTGTTAACCCCTTCCCTGCCAGTCACATTTACACAGTAATCAGTGCAATTTTATAGCACTGATCGCTGTGTAAATGTGAATGGTCTCAATGTGTCAAAAGTGTCCGATGTGTCCGCCATAATGTCGCAGTCACGAAAAAAAATCACACATCACCGCCATTACTAGTAATAAAAAAAACAAAACATAAATCTATCCCCTATTTTGTAGATGCTATAACTTTTGTGCAAACCAATCAATTATCGCTAATCGGCACAGTGGTGTAGTGGTTAGCACTTTCACCTAGCAGTAAGAAGGGTTGCTGGTTCGAATCCCAACCACAACACCACCTGCCTGGAGTTTGCATGTTCTCCCTGTGCCTGCGTGGGTTTCCTCTGGGTACTCCGGTTTCCTCCCACACTCCAAAGATATGTTGGTAGGTTAATTGGATCCTGTCTAAGATGTCCCTAGTATGTATGAATGTTTATTAGGGACCTTAGATTGTAAACTCCTTGAGGGTAGGGACTGGTGTGAATGTACAATGTATATGTAAAGCGCTGCGTAAATTGACGGCGCTATAGAAGTACCTGAAATAAATATATAATAATTGCTTTTTTTTTTTTTTTACCAAAAATATGTAGAATAATACATATCGGCCCAAACTGAGGAAAAATTTATAAAAAAAAAAAAAAAAATTGGATATTTATTATAGCAAAAAGTAAAAAATATAATTTTTTGTTTTTTTAAAAAATTTTTTTTTTTTTTTTTTTTTTGATAGCGCAAAAAATAAAAACCGCAGCGTTGATCAAATACCACCAAAATAAAGCTCTATTTGTGGGGGGGAAAAAGGACGTCAATTTCTGTTTGGTTACAACGCGCATGACCGCACAATTGTCAGTTAAAGCGACGCAATGCCGAATAGCAAAAGGTGCTCTGGTAAGGAAGGGGGGTAAAATCCTCCCCGAGGCTGAATTGGTTAACGTTTTAGATGCGTTTTAAATATGGAGTATATTTCATGGATTTGAGACTTTCTACCTTATGTTGGTCATAAAATCAGGGTGATGAAGCCAAAACTGTTCATGGCGTGCTTTCATCATCTTTATTGCTGGGCTTGTCCGGGGTCAGAGTTGTTACCTGAAAGGTGAGTCATGATTGTCACTTCTATGCAGAACAACCTAACAAGTCCAATTATTATGTTTTGTTCGGTTTGTAGTCTGTTTGCTTTTTCAAGAAATGCTCTGTTCAGAAGCGATTGGGAATGACATCCCAGAATAACTGAATATGGAAATTTTTTCACAGTAGCAATAATAAATGAAAAGAGAGGCGCTTCTAAGTGCAGTAAAACCAGTATTTATTAAATATTTTTCCAGCGTTTGCTTCTACCTCTTTAAAGTGTTGCTTGAGTGCCCTCTGTGTATCCTCCAGTTGTTCTTAGTCCCTTTTGGATGGGGGAACCAGAATATGCAGAGCTTCCATGCATGCAGAGCTTCCATGCATGCAGAAGCACCCTATATACCAGTGATGTCAAACCTTGGCACCCCAGATGTTTTGAAACTACATTTCCCATGATGCTCCACTACAATGCAAGGTACCAGAGCATCATGGGAAATGTAGTTCCAAAACATCTGGGGTGCCGAGGTTCACCATCACTGCTATATACCTTCACCTTCACGGTAAGAATTGTTGACTGTGTCAAGATGCATAAGATGGTATTATCCTATTTAAAAAGCAGAAACTTTTTATATTGTATATAAATTATTGACAACAGTCCCTAGCAGGCCTAAGTAGTCAGAAAACCCTACAGTGGTGATGGTGAACCTCGGCACCCCAGATGTTTTGAAACTACAATTCCCATGAGGCTCAACTACACTGCAGAGGGCATGAGCATCATGGGAAATGTAGTTCCCACACATCTGGGGTGTCAAGGTTCGCCATCATTTCGCCTAGAGTATGTTCACATTTAATAATAAAATAAATAAATAAATAAAAATCTATTATAAAAAGAAAGCATCTGCAATAGAAAAGGTATATAGCAGGGGTGCCCAACCTTTTGAAGAGCGAGGGCCACCTAAGCGACTTGGTAACCGGTCGCGGGCCACAATGAGCAGAGCGGGTGTATGGCAGTACAGTGTTTTTTTTTTTTTTTTTTTTTGTTTTGTTTTCGGATCAGATTGGAGGTAGGTGTTTTACATCTGCTACTTTTTAGAAGTGAATGGAGGGTCCAACTGGGTCGGACTGACCGTGTAAAAGGGGCCTACCGCTCAGTGCAGGTAACCCTCAGGTGCATTGCTCTGCACCTGCAGATCAGTTTGAAAGCAGCCCAGTAAACACTGCAGAACAGATCTGCCCATATATACACTGTGATTTTAGTAATAATCTTACTATTGATAACAGTATTCTATTCCATCACAGAACAGGAGGTCGTGGGCCACGTTGGAGGACTCCGAGGGCCACTGGTTGGGCACCCCTGGTATATAGAATACTGCAATAGAGTATTGGTTCTCAACCTCAGTCCTCAGACTCCTCAAGTACCCCCAACGGGCCATGTTTTCAGGTTTTCCTTTACTTTGCACAACTGCTTTAAATCGATATCAATGACGTGGTATTGATAAACTATTTTATCAAAGGAAAGTTCCCAAAACATGGCTGTTGGGGGTACTTGAGGACCGAGGTTGAGAATCCCTGAGGGGGGGGAGGAAAATCAAGATCGCGGTTCTTTAATGATTGTGTATGTATGTGTGTGTGTGTGTGTGTGTGTATATGTATATATATATATATATATATGTGTGTGTGTGTGTGTGTGTGTGTGTATGTATGTATGTATGTGTATATATATATATATATATATATATATATATATATATATATATATATATATATATATATATATATATATATATATAATTTGAGCTAAGGAGCTTTTGGAGGTTTTTTTTTTTTTTTTTTTTACCTACAGGGTAATGTCATAGTTTGCTAGTATCTCATACTAGCACATTATGCTAAACTTGCCTTAAAACAAAGCTCTTCCATCTTCACCCGTCTTGCTTTCACTTTTGCAGATGCCAGCTCTGTGACTGCCCGGAACCCGTGCATGGGTGGCCGTTCTTTCGGAGTGCATGCGCCAGTGATGTCACTGGCTGCATGTAATGTAAATATATCCCAAATAGAGATATTTACCTACACATAAGCCTAGAATAAGGCTTACCTATCAGTAAAAGTTTAGTGATGGAAGTTTTACTTCTACTTTAATATTACATAAGTTTGTTGGGGTGAGGAAGTTGACGCCATTCCCGGAAGTGTCAAATGCTGTAGAGTTTGAGGCTGGAATGGAGGGGGGGAAAAAGGAGGCAAATTCACAAACGGAATAATCTGCACAAAAGTCATAACTTGGTAGGATGTGTCCCTTGTGCTGATTCCTCCCCCCACCCTCTGCTGTAATCTTCCAATGCGCTTGGGGTTAATATGACTAACAGGCTGTGTGGGGCTCTCGCCGAGAGCCTGACTATGCCTGTGTAACGACATATTCAGGGACCCATCGCAGTTTTCTACGGAAGTGATGTTCTGTCGCCTCCATCTTGCTACACCCCACACTCTTCCACAGTAAGGATACGCTAAGAAGGGGTAAAGCGGACATGTTGTTGCACCCACTGGAGTTTTGCATTTTACACGTATTTAAACCAGTAAAGTGAGTTTATATAATCAAAATACAGGACCTACAACTCCATCTGACTACTTTAGATGTTGAATGTTAAAAGCAGTGACAACCCGGCTCATCTCACAGGTTTGCTAATCTGATAGAAGTTCGCTGCTTTTAAAATTCAACATCTAAGTAGTCAGACGGAGTTGTAAGTCCTGTATTTCACTATAGAAACTGACTTTACTGTTATAAATACATGTAAAATGCAAAACTCCGGTGGGTGTAACATATCCGCTTTCCCCCTTCTTAGTGTATCCTTACTGTGGACGAGTGTGGGGTGTACCAAGATGGCGGCGGTGGCGGAACGTCACTTCCGTAGCAAACTGCGATAGGCCGCCGAATATGTCGTTGCACCCGCTGTTTCCACCCAGCTCTTCCATTCATGGAAGCTGTACTTCGGAGTCTATGAGTGGAAAGCGATCTCTGAAAGGAGGACGGGAATTTTCTGTCTGTAATTTTCACTGTTTTAAATACTTTTGAGTTGGATTTGGATAGGGCCGCAGGTTGGACACCTATGGGGATAGTGTGGAAATGTTAGAACTTTGTTCAGATTTATTTTGCTGGCCCTCCTTGGAGAGATTTCTTTTCTCCTCCTCCTGTCTATGTAGTACCAAAAAAAAGAAATGAGGGTAATGGTGGGGTGGGGGGGAAGTCCTTGTTGCAGGAAAGCGGAAACCGGTTCTAACACGTACTCTTAGTTTTTTTTTTTTTGTTTTTTTTTCTTTCTTTCCTTCTGCTAAAAAAAAAAAAAAAAAAATCCATGAGTTCTTATTCTGTGTTTTTCAATCGTAGTAGAATCTTTGGGGGTAATAAAAAAAAAAACAAATATATATATATATATATATATATATATATATATATATATATATATATATATATATATATATATATATATATATATATATATATATATATATATATATATATATATATATATATATATATATATATACAAGTGGATGACCACAGCTTTGTCAGTTTTTATAAAATATATATATATATTATAAAAACTGTGAAAGCTGTGGTCATCCACTTGTACATTTTATCTCACTTTTTCTTTTTTAAGTAAAACCGCACTCACTGTGATTTTCATCATTCTGTCTCTGAGCTCCCAGCCAGTCTGCTGACACGTTGGCTCAGGGGTGAGGTTCTTGCTGTATGGCTCAGCCTCTTTTTATCTGTTCTCTTTTTTTTTTGTTACAGTCAGCAGATTCTACTGCTTGCTGAATTTCACTTTGTTTACTTTGCACAAAGGAAGTGATCCTGGCTGCGAATGCATGAACCACCTTGTGATATCTGCCTCCCAATATTAAAGGGTCTGCAAACCAGAACAATTATCTTTTTTTCCTCTTTTGGTCCCTTTTTGGTCTAATTAAATATTTCGATTAGAAGGGTTTTGGTATATCTGTTTTAGAAGTACAAAAATACATTTTGATCCTGCCAGACATCTTGCCCAAGGTATAACTTCCGGTACTGCATTTCTGAGGACTACAGAACCCCTACCCTCTGTTATGGAGCAGCAGGAAGGTGTGATGTTTGTAGTCCTATCCTTGGGGAGACAATTCTGCTTTTTCATAGATACAGTACAGAGATTGTCACCCTAGGATAGGACGTTTGTTACACACAGTTTAATTTGCATTTTCCCTGCTATTTCTCTATCTCCCGAGTGGGATATAGAATGCAAAAAAACTGACGGGGGTATAACCCTCTCTTAGCCCCCGTACACACGGTCGGAGATTCCGGCAACCAAATATGTCGGATTAATTCCGGAAGTGATGTTGCATACACACGGTCGGACTCAGTTGTTGGAAAATCCTATTGTACATAACATGATGACGTTATTTCGTTACGACGGGACTACGTTCAGGCTAGTAGCCAATAGCTTTGGTCTAGGAATTTGATCTGAGCATGCGTGGCACTTTGTCCGTCGGAGTAGGCTACACATGATCAGAGTATGTCCGATCGGAGCATTTTTGTCAGAAAGTTTTACCGGCAAGTTGGGAAAAGTTGGTCCGTCTGATATTCTGACGGAAACAGTCCAATGCAGACCACACACAGTTGGAATATCCGACAAAACGCTCCGATAGGACACATTCCGTCGGAATCTCCAACTGTGTGTACAAGGGCTTAGACTATCCAAAATGAGGAAAAATATTTGCCTCTGGTTCTGCTTTAACAATTGGCTTCTGGGTCAGGGCACCATCATAATCGGGGAGCAGGTCACATGCTTGCCTCTACTTGGAAATGCCAGTTTATTCTCCTTGGCTGTGGAGGGGCAAGAAGCTGCAATGGTGCGCAGGTAAGATGAATACACAGATCCTGGTACCTAATGCTAGTGTGTTTTTTTTTGTTTTTTTTGTTTTTTTTTCCCCCTGTTTTTAGATAAAAAAGGGAAGGGTTAAATCCCTGTCAGGTTTTTTATTTTATTTTTTTGTGGTCTTTGTACCATTTTGGAGTTTTCCTTTCACTTCCTTTACCAGAGGCGACACGGGAAGTCAAAGAAATTCTCCCAGTTAGAGTGGATGTCAACTCCAAAGATTTTTGGATTTCCCTCACTTAGTTTTGGTGACCATGGTCCTCAGGAAGAACAGAGGGGTGAATCTCTCCAGAGGGTCTAACCTTTACCCATGCCATGACACCCACGCCAAAAATTTTTGCCTATAGATGCACTTATTTTTTTTTCATATTTATCTTGTGTGTGTGTGTGCTTTGTTTTGTTTAAAAAAAAAAAAAAAAAAACTTTTTTTTTTTTGTAAGTGCTTCTCTACAGGCTTTCTTTGACAGCTTACAATAATTCTGTGCCCTGTAATCTACCTTTCATGAGCAAGGGTCACTTTAGTCTTCTGTTTCAGTAATACCTTTGAACTTTTGAAAAGATGCCATGAACTCACAAATCTGTCACACTTATACTTGGATGTTAACACAAAATTGCTGGTCTGGATTTGATAATAGATAGGTGGGCTAGGTAATAGATCTGCTGAACCATTTATTTCCCTGGAGGTGCTAGTCATGTGATCTTTGCTAAAAGGGGGTGGGGTTCAGCCAAACAGAATGGTCTTCCCATCCGTAGGTCACATGACCACGTCTAGACCCTTTTGATAAATTTACCAAAGCCTTCTGAATGAATGAATGAAAAAAAACAACATTCTCTTCTTGGATGAGGTTGGATGGTGACATCATACAGAGCATTATCTGAATGGCACCCATGCTGAGCGAGCGGCCGACGACTTGTGCTCAGCAAGCACTAGAAGCGTGGTGTCTACTTGGTGATTTCTAGCTTCCAGGGGTATTGGTCAGGTATGATGTATACATTGGTCTAGGGCTGCAACTAACAATTATTTTAATAATCGATTAGTTGGCCGATTATTGTTTCGATTAATTGGTTAATAACCTTAAAAAAACAAAACAAAAGTGTGGTGTATAATTTAGTTAATATGTAAAGTTTAAAAAAAAAAGGAAATTTTATTCTTAAATATCTCTGTGCAGTGGTAAATATAAATAACAAACTATATGGTTAGGGAGCAAAATATCGAATCCACGCTGAGAATAACAGACAGAAGAGATATACTGTATATACTATTAGAGAAGATGTACTGTATATACCAGTACTATTAGAAGAGATATACTGTATATACTATTAGAGACTATATACTATTAGAGGAGATATACTGTATATTCTATTAGAAGAGATGTACTGTATATACTATTAGAGGCTATATACTAATAGATGAGAGATATAATGTATATACTTTTAGAGGGGATATATACTGCATATACTATTAGAGGGGATATACTATTTGAGGAATGATATAGTTTATATACTATTAGAGGGGAGATATACTGTATATACTATTAGAGGAGATATATACTATTAAAGGGTCAATCTAGTAAATATTATCAGACTCATTAACTTTAACCCCATTTTGTTACTGGCCGATTAATCGATTATGAAATAGTAATTGATTAATTTCATAATCGATTAGTTGTTTCAGTCCTACATTGGTCCTGCTTGGACCAATATAACAATGTATCTATGGAAGGAAAAATATACCAGACCTGGAATTTATTTTACTTCAGTGTACTGGGGATAATCTGCTGCCTGTCAAGTCACCACTGCACCTGTTGATGTTTTGGTCCATATCTATACAAAGTGTGTTGGAATGAATTTGTGTGTGTGTGTGTGTATGTATGTATATGTGTGAAGTCATCGCTGCTCCGGCGAATCACATCGCCGGAGCAGCGAGACCCGGAAGTCACTCCGGGATCCATGGCAGCGGCGGACATGAAGACGATGAGGACCGCTTCAGGGGCTTCGTTCTCAGGTAAGTTATTCATAATGAGCTAGTATGCTATGCATACTAGCTCATTATGCCTTTGCCTTGCAGGTTGCTTTTTTATTTTATTTTTTATTTTTTTTTACAACCACTTTAAGTATTTGCATTTATAAAGTATCTACTTTCTGCATCAGATTTTATATTTAGACTTATTTGCTACGTCCTTCATTGCCTCCTACCCCCATCCATCCAGTATTCAGCAAACTGTATTTTGGACATACACCTATGATAAGATATACATCTGTGAAGATGCAGCACTAGATTGCACCCCACTAGAGCTTCAAGCTGGGGCTTCAGCTGGGAATTCTGTGCTCCGCTCCTGTCACTGCTTGTGAAAGATTGCAAGCGGCCGTCCACTCAGCTGCAAGTAATTGTCGCTTGAAGCTGAACTGCCTCTGTAAACACATGTCGTGTCGTCCCGTCATGACTGTTTCCATGGGTGCAGCTGTCAGAGCGCCTCTTGTCCTCACTAATGTGTAGTAGGTTGTTTTGGATGCCTGTCAGCCAATCACAAAATGATAATCAAGATTGGTTTTTTTTTTTTTGTTTTGTTTTTTGTTTTGTTTTTTATAACTGTGGGGGATTTTCACCTGCTTGGATGCAAGCATTTTCTTCTCTCCTCTGTAATCGGGGAGATGGTATTCTATTGATTGGGACACTAAAATATAGTACCATAGTCATATGTTGGGTTCTCCAGTTGATTTAGGTGTATCCAAACCCTTAGACCCCTTTCACACCAGGGCGTTTTGCAGGCGCTATAGCGTTAGAAATAGCGCCTGCAAAACGCCCTAAAGAAGCTGCACCATTGTGTGTAGTGTGAAAGCCCCGAGGGCTTTCACACTACAGCGGTGCGCTGGCAGGACGTCAGAAAAAAGTCCTGCCAGCAGCTTCTTTGGAGTGGTGAAGGAGCGGTGTGTTTACCGCTCCTCCACCGCTGCTGCCCATTGAAATCAATGGGGCAGCGCTGTAATTCCGCCGGCAAAACGCCGCTATTGCGGCGTATTGCCGGCGGTTTTAACCCTTTCGCAGCCGCTAGCGGGGGGGTAAAAGCGCCCCACTAGCGGCCGAAATGCGCCGCAAATCCGGCGGTAAAACGCCGCTAAAAATAGCGGCGTTTTACCGCCGCCGCTATCAGCGGTGTGGTGTGAAAGGGGTCTTAGGCTGGGCTCACACTGGAGATCGCAGCGGCTCACAGCAGGACTCCGGTGCGTCTCCATTTCCGTTTCCAGCCTGAATTTTGGGCTGAATTCAGACCTAAAATGGACGAGAATACGCACATGATGTGAAATTCACACCAGAGCCGCTGAGGGGATGTGTTAACCAGTTTCAAAGAGAGCCAATCTCCTGACATGCGAATAAACCTGCATTCAATTCACAGTAGTGTGAACCCAGCCTTAAAGTGGAGTCCCACCCAGAAATGCAACTTCCGCTGATCCGGTCCCCACCCCCCTCCGGTGTCACATTTGGCACCTTTCAGGGGGAGCAGATATCTGTCTAATCCAGGTATTTGCTCCCACTTCCAGCAAAAGATCATCGCAGTATCCTCTGTGATCTACAACATGCCTGGCTCCTCCTCCGCTGTCTTCTGGGAGTCGCACAGGTCCCAGAAGACAGCAGGGACTGGTCAGAACACGCAGCACAACTCACGCATTTGCAGTAAGGAACCAGGCTGGGAAGCTGCAAGGCTTCACTTCTTGATTCCCTTACTTAAGATGCTGGCGCCTCCACCCGGAGCTGAGGGACAGGTAAGTGTCCTTATTTTAAAAGTCAGCAGCTACAGTATTTGTAGCTGCTGACTTTTTTTTTTTTTTTGCAGGCACAACTCCACTTTAAACTGAATAAAATATATTGTAAATGCCTTGAGTCCTCTTTCTTTAAAGTGGTTGTAAACCTCAGACGTGAAATATGAACAAAGCATGTCCCTCTATAGTGTGCCTCAATCCAGAGCACTAAGGCTCCGTTCACACTGGTGCAATGCGGGAAGCCCAGCAAGTCCAGTGCGGGTTTCCATATTGCACCTGACTCGCAGGCAGTTTACACTGCCCTCTGCAAACCGCTGCAGGTGTCAATACAAAGTTAATGACACCCCCAGATCGGATCTCAGTGCGAACTGTGAATTCGGACAAGAAACGGATTTCATGGGTGTGAACACCCATACGATAAGATTCCAGTGCGGACAAAAAAAAGAGTCCTGGAAGAGTTTGGTCCGAATACAATGCATATTCAGCCATACGGTTTGTATGGCCAAATTTGCATAGCAAAGACATCGCATGTGATTTGCACAGCAATGCGTGCGAATCACATGCGATGTCTGGGATCGCACCAGTGTGAACTGAGTCTAAGTGTCATTTCTGTCTGCTGTTTCGTTCCTCTGTTATCAACATGGATCACTTCTGACAGGTTTTCCTGATGCCAAGAGAAAAATGGTTTCTGATTTTTTTTTTTTTTTTTTTTTTTTAACACAAGGGCTATGGATCTGCCATGAATTTTGTAAACTCTTTACTATGGGGGGTTATTTATGAAAGGCAAATCCACTTTGCACTGCAAGTGCACTTGGAAGTGCAGTCGCTCTAAATCTAAGGGGTAGATCTGAAATGAGGGGAAGCTCTGCTGATTTTATCATCCAATCATGTGCAGGCCAAAATGCTGTTTTTTATTTTCCTTGCATGTCCCCCACGGATCTACAGCGACTTTACTTCCAAGTGCACTTGCAGTGCAAAGTGGATTTTCCTTTAGTAGATAACCCCCTATATACTTTGTGCGTCTCTATACCTTTATATTATGATATCATTTTTTTTTTTCCCAACAAATAATTTTATGTAAAAGCTACAGTGTACAGGGTTTTTGTTACTTTTAGTGACAGAACAACTCCAGTAGTTAAGGCTACTTTCACACTGGGGTAGTGCCAGCATTGGTGGTAAAGCTCAGCTCATTTTTTGGCGCTGCTTTTTGGGTGGTAGCAAGACTCTTTTTAACCCCGAATGGAAGGGGGGGGGGGGGGGCGAGGGGTGGTTAAAAGCGCCCGTGATACGGCGCTTCCGAACCACTTTTCAGGCTTTGGAATCGGTGGCCATTCATTCCAATGGGCAGGGGCAGTGTATACAGCGCCCCAAAGATGCTTCTTGCGGGACTTTTTTTCCCATCCTGCAAGCGCACCGCCCCAGTGTTGAATCACTCGGGCTTTCGCACTGGGGAGGCATGAGAGGCAGTTTTCAGGCACTTTACAGGCACTATTTTTAGCACTAAAATGCTATAAACTGCCTCAGTGTGAAAGGGGTCTAATGTTTAAGTATGGCTCAATTCACACATGGCAACCAATCGGTAATCTACAGATAAGTGCAAGATGATCTCTTAATGCTCTTAGTGGTTTTATTGCACAGTGCTACTGAAAACTGATCTGTTCTATTTTACCTTCCCTCGTTCTACCCTCTTCCCTTAACAACAAGCTAATGAATATTTAAACATAAAATCCTTCTGTTTTTTCATTGCATACCTCATTTTCTGACAATGATTTCATCACTAGGTCTTTGTGTTCAAAGCTTTCCTGAAAACATCCCACCATCCTGCCCCCACTACCCCTCCTTAAAGTGTTTCTAAACCCGGTTGTTGTTTACTCTGGAGGAACCCCATTCTGCTTCAGCTCAGATCTGTTTATTCTGACAGTAGCAGGGCGTGCTTTCAGAATACATACATCAGTGCTTGCGGTGCTGCAGGAGGATATTTCTCTAAACCCACAACAGTAAAATCGGTCTGTATATGCAGTAAAGCATGCTTGTTATACTCACCTGTATGCACAGAGCCAGGAGTTCTACCGTTCCCTGATCATTTCCTGATAACACAGAATCTATTGAGTCAGGCTACACATGCTCAGTTTGGTGTGTATTGCTAGAGAGGGTTGTGTTTTTTTTTTTTTTTGTTTTTTTTCTTCTTTGGCTCTGTGCTGATCACATGCACTCTCCCATCACAACTGTCAAGATAGAGGGTCAGGGCTCCTGAATCCTTATAGGACAGCTCAGTGCAGTATGAAAACTCTTCCTGCAAGCTTTAAAGTGGTTGTATAGCCAAATTGGGGACTTTTATCTACAGGAAAGCCTATAATAAGGCTTACCTGTAGGTAAAAAAAAAAAAAAAAATCTCCTAAACCTGTATGGTTTAGGAGATATTCCCCTCGCGCACAGGGGATTCCCTTCTGGAAGCTTGGCAGATGCCAGACCCTGCCGGAGAGAAATCACCCGCGCGCATGCGCGGGAGTAACGATATCGCGGCTCCGACCACTCACAGCGCCGGAGCCGCGATACCCAGAAGAAACGCAGAGGGAAAATGTCAGCTCCCTCAGCGTGGATCGGGACAGATGGGGCCTCGTTCTAAGGTAAGCATTTCATAATGAGCTAGTATGCGGTGCATACTAGCTCATTATGCCTTTTTGCTTTGCAGGTGAGGAAAAAATAAATATTCAGCGGGTATACAACCGCTTTAACCAGGAACTGATACAAGTCACAAGGCTGCTATATACTGCTAATGAGAAAAGGTGTTTAGTTTTATATTTACTAAAATGATTGTACATCCATGTACTGTACTAGACCAGATATGATTGGTCCTGGTTTTAGTAACACTTTAAAAAGCCCTTGGCCCTGCTGCACGTTAAAACAAATGGCAAAGTGGCGCTGTTACTCGGTTAATAGTGTTAAGATCTTATTGTCCATTCAGAGGAATGCAGTTCTAATTTGGAGATGACATAATAATGATTAAAAAGCAAGTAGGAGAAAAACCTTTTTGTGTTTTCTTAGCAACAACTCCATATTCCAGGGTAAGCCTTCAGAGGGGAGTTGGAAGCCGACTCCAAGTTGCATGCAAAAAGAGAGACCGGAAAGGCGGCACCAGATTAAAAACAGATGCATTTATTTGAAACACACAGGTACATACATCCACTTACATATAGTTTTGAGAATTTCCAGCACAAAAGTCCTCAGCTGCGTCAGCCAGCATTAGAGAGCCTGTAGATGTTTTCCCCCTCCCCCCATCAGATGGAGGGTCCCGACCCACAGAACTTCCCTGTCTGACGGCGTACACCGAGCTCGAGGCTTGGCTCGGGTCCACAGTGAAACGCAGGCATCGAGCGTGGTGACGTCACTGCCAATATCGGCGACTTTTCGGAGCATGCGCACTGCGTGTAGACAAACAAGCTTAGGGGAACTCGGGCTGTGCTGCAGCAAAATTGGCCAGCACATTTAAGGCTGAACACGAAGTTCCCCTAAGCTTGAGGAAGGAGCGCGCCTGTTTGGCCCAATGATGAATTTGAGTTTAACATCCCTGGTTAGATGATGCCGGATATCATCCTCCAAGCAGGAAATGAGTATCTTTATCTCTCTAACTCCACACTGCTGCGATATGGGATCCGACTTGTGAGACCCCCCAAGTCGCATGACATGTCAAACTCAATGTTTCCTTTTTATAAGAGCCATGTTAATTGATACTACACAAGTCGCTCCGACTTTAGAACAGCTCCCTGCATTATTTTGGTCTGACTTGGGTGTGATTTCACTAAAATGGCATCCAAGTCTGATCAAGTCAGAAGTTGCAGGCAAAGCCGTATGACTTTGCCGTCGCAGCAGTGCGAACCGAGCCTTACTGCAAAAAATTAAAACAAGAAAAGAATTGCGCTAGGTGTGAAATAAACAATACATAAATGAATAAACCGTGAAGGATACCCTGCAGCTAAGCACTATAATATACGATATAGGGCACACAGAAAAATAAAGTGTAGACAAAAAGTGCAGCGCTGGGTAATAAACTAATAATGCAAGTGATTATGAATAAAAACCGTGATTGTACAAAGGAGTATTCTAAATAATAAAGTGATCAAAAAAAAAAAAAACATCATAATAGTCTGTGTTAATGTTTAACACATATGGACTATTATGATGATTTTTTTGGATCACTTAATTAGAATACTTCTTTGTATAATCATGTTTTTTTTTTTTTTTTTTTTTTTTTTTTTTTTTATTATTCATAATCACTTGCATTATTAGTTTATTACCCAGCGCTGCACTTTTTGTCTATTTAAAGGGGTTGTAAAGGTAAATGTTTTTTCACCTTAATACATTCTATGCATTAAGGTGAAAAAACATCTGACAGTGCCTGCACCCCCAGCCCCCCCCCCCCCCATTTTACTTACCTGACCCCTCAAAAGTCCTGCGCTTGCCCCCGACATCCTCTTCGCCGCTCAGCCTGGCCGCTGATTGGCTGGAGTGGATGGATTGAAAGCAGCGCAGCCCTTGGCTCGCGGTGCTGTCAATCACATCCAATGACGGGGGCGGGGCCGTGTAATACAGCGAGCGGCTATAGCTGCCGGCTGTATCACGGGAGCGCGCCCGCAGGTGCTTCTCGCCATGTGAGGGAGCTCGCATGAACGTGAGAAGAACCTGCGGGAGGAAGCCGAGACAGCCGCAGAGGGACCCCAGAAGAGCAGGTTCGAGGCCACTCTGTGCAAAACGAGCTGCACAATGGAGGTAAGTATAACATGTTTGTTATTTTTAAAAAATAAAAAAATTCACTTTACAATCCCTTTAAGCCTTACTGCAACTTCTAATTTGCACTGTGAAAGGCTCACAGTGTTCACCGAAATCAGAGTAAGCAATTTCACTACAAGAGAAAAGTCCATATACAAGTTACTGAAAGGAAGGCTGGAGTTCATTTTTAACCACTTGCCGCCCGCCCTATAACAGATACACGGTGGCAAAGTGGTTTCAAAATCCTGACCGGACGTCATATGACGTGATCAGGATTTTGAGCCGCGGCATGCATCGCGGCGATCGTTGTTGCGGCATGTCAGTCTGACACTCCGCAACTATGATCTCGGTAAAGAGTCTCCGACGGAGACTCTTTACCACGTGATCAGCCAATCACGGCTGATCACAGTGTAAATAGGAAGAGCCGGTGATCGGCTTTTCCTCACTCGCGTCTGTCAGACGCGAGTAGAGGAGAGCCGATCGGCTGCTCCTCTGACGGGGGGGGGGTCTGTGCTGATCGATTATCAGCGCAGCCCCCCGAGGATGCCCACACTGGACCGCCAGGGACACCACCAGACCACCAGGTATGCCATCCTAGACCACCAGGGATTCCAATCAGTGCCCACAATGGGCATCACTGATTGGCATGCATTATTGTTTGGCACTGATTGGCATTCATTAGTACAGTATAATATAATGCCACCTATCAGTGCCCATCTGTGCCGCCTATCCATGCCCATCTGTGCCGAGTATCTGTGCCACATATCGGTGTCCATCAGTGAAGGAGAAAACTTACTTATTTACAAAGTTTTGAAACTGAAACAAAAAAAAAAACTTTTTTTTTTTTTTTCCAAATTTTCTGAATTTTTTTTATTTGTTTAGCAAAAAATAAAAACTGCAGAGGTGATCAAATACCACCAAAAGAAAGCTCTATTTGTGAGAAAAAAATGATACAAATTTCATTTTGGTACAGTGTAGCATGACCGCGCAATTGTCATTCAAAGTGCGACAGCTCAGAAAATTGGTCTGGGCAGTAAGGTGTTTAAGTGTCCGGTATTGAGGTGGTTAATGGGCCAGCATAAGAGCGCTGGCTTTGTGTATGAATACTGATGGTAAATGTGTAACAGATGGGGTGTGGGCTGAAAATAAGCCATTCCCTTGTGAAAAGGCTGTTTAATCACTCAGTACGTTCTTCATATTAATAACACTTGGTTTTATGTCTTTCAGTGCCCTAGATGTATGCATTGTGAAGCAAAGTTTGACTTTATTAACAGAAAGGTAAGCAGTGATGTCTGATATGTCAGCCTGTATTGAAACAAAGTGACCTGATTCCCATCTTTTGGGCTTATGCTGAGAAGTGTTTTCATATTAAAGAAAAAAGTGCTTGCTCTGGAGTGGACCATCCCCAGTGATTTTAGCAAATCTCCATCTACTTTGTAAAAGCTCCCTTCCCTTCTCCATAGCGGCTAATGGACCATCCCCATACAAACCAGCCTATTGGATCAGGACTTTCTGCAGCTTATGCCGCGTACACACGGTCGAACTGTTTGACGTACTTAGTCCGTTGAAACACATTTCAGCGGACAATCCGCTCGTGTGTGGGCTTCAGCGGACTTTTTCAGCGTGCAGTCCGGAGTACTAAGAATTTCGGATTTTCCAAAAATCTGTCCGTCGTACTTTGGTTTCAGCGGACAATACGGTCGTCAGTATGCTAGTTCGACGGACTAAGAATGGCGCATGCCCAGAAAGGATTTACACGGCGGAAGGGTGCTTTGCTGTGTCTTGGACTTCCTATTTCGTACGTGCTGTACACGTCATCGCGCAAGCTTTCGACGGACTGTTTGTGCATCCGTGTGTGGTCAAGTCTGTTCGGTGGAAAGTACAACGGATTGTCCGTCGGATTGTATGACGGACTAAGTACGTCAAACAGTTCGACCGTGTGTACGCGGCATTAGCCTTAGACCCTTTTCACACTGAGCGCCTGTGCCATTACCGCTGCTCGTTTTTAGCTATTCGGCCGCTAGCGGGGCGCTTTTAGCCCCAAAAAATGGGGTCAAAAACTCCAGTTTTGCGGTGCTTTCAGAGCACTTTTCAGGCGCTTTGAAATCGCTGCCCATTCATTCCATTGGGCAGGGCATTTTGGGAGTGCTAAATACAGTAGGGCTGAAACAACTAATCGATTACTATTTTCATAATTGATTAATCGGCCAGTACCATAATGGGGTTAAAAAAAAACTAAAATGAGCCCTTTATAGTACAAAAAGAGCAAATTAAATATTACTCTCTGTTCTACAGTAAAAAAATGAACCCCTTACAGTAGTGATTATCTGTGTTTTTCTACTATAAAGGGCTAATTTTTTTTTTTTTAACCCCATTATGTTACTAAACGTCTTAGCCCTTGTACACACGGTCGGACATTCTGATGTCCAATAGGACCATGTTGTCGGATAATCCGACTGTGTGTGGGCTCCATCTGACTGTTTCCATCGGAGTATCCATCGGACCAAGTTTTCCAGCTGGGCTATAAAATTTTCCGACAACATGATCCGATCGGACTTTGTCCGATCGTGTGTAGAGAATTTCGATCAGACAAAGTGCCACACATGCTCAGATCAAATTCCTAGACCAAAGCTATTGGCTACTAGCCTGAACGTAGTCCCGTCGTAACAAAATAACGTCATCACGTTAAGTACAATTGGATTTTCTGACAACTTTGTCCGACCGTGTGTATGCAACAGTTTCGGACAAAATCCGTCGGACAAAACCCAACGGATTTGGTTGTCAGAATGTCCGACCGTGTGTGCAAGGGCTTCGACCTAGTTCACATCTATGTGTGTGTTGGTGCTTTTTGCAGAAATGCACTACAGTTCTTTTACATGGTTTCCTATGGGACACGTTCACATCTGAAAGGGTCAGGGACTTTTAACGCTAAACGGTGCTTTATTGGTACAATATACTTCAATGGAGAAGCTGCAGAAAAGCATGTAATGCGTTTTGTGTTTTTTAATCTTCCCCCAAAAAATGCAAAAATGCAAATTGCAGTAAAATCACGTGCGCAAAAATCAAAAAGCACGGCAGAAACAGATCAAAAGCAAACTGCGTAGGTGTGTACCGAGCCTTATGCTGGCCTCACCGATCGATTTTCAGATGAGAATATTCAGACGAAAAATCTTTGTACATTCGCTGAATGAAAGAATTTTGTTTGAAATTTTCACTTGTTTTTAACATTCTGTTTTTTAAAATGAATGTCATTTCTGAACGAAAACCACTTACATTGTCTGAAAACTTATTTGACTAAGAAGTTTTCTATTATTTCCAATTTTTCCTGTCACTTTTTTTTTTTTTAATGTTGTTAACCCGATTAATCAAAACAATAATCGGCCAACTAATAGATTATGAAAATAATCGTTAGTTGCAGCCCTAAAATACAGCTCTCTCCCAACTTACCCCAAAAATGCCGTAAGCGCCTGAAAAAATGCCGCCAATAAATGTATAGGGTATAGGAGTCCTTTTTGTTTTTGAATCTCCTTGTGGCCTGGAATAAATGGGGGTTCGGTCTTTGACTCTACTGTAATCTCTAGATCTCCTTATTTAGTTCTACAGTGCTCAGTGAATTGCTTTGTTCTCATTTCTCCTCTAGCACCATTGCCGTAGATGTGGTAAATGTTTCTGTGACAAATGCTGCAGCAAGAAAGTGCCTTTGCCCCGTATGTGTTTTGTGGATCCGGTGCGCCAGTGTGGAGAATGCTCCATCATTTCACAAAAAGAGATGGAGTTCTACGATCGACAGCTTAAAGTGCTGATGAATGGTGAGTAGGCGAGCTCTTGTACTTATGAGGAAGCAGTAAAAATGGAATCTATTATACAGCACTTCTGCACCAGCATCACATACATCAGCTCTTTTTCTTGGGTTACATTTTTCTTTTTTTTTCTAAGCCCTTGTACACACAGTTGGAGATTCCGACAACCAAATCCGTCGGGAGTTATTCCGACGAATTCATTCCGGAAGAGGTCAGGAAGTGATGTTGCATACACACGGTCGGACAAAGTTGTCGGAAAATCCGATTGTACATAACGTGATGACATTATTTCGTTATGACGGGACTACGTTCAGGCTAGTAGCCAATAGCTTTGGTCTAGGAATTTTGATCTGAGCATGATCGGAGTATGTCCGATAGGAGCATTTTGTCGGAAAATTTTACCAGCAAGTTGGAAAAGTTGGTCTGTCGGATATTCTGACGGAAACAGTCCGATGGAGACCACACACAGTCGGAATATCCGACAAAACGGTCCGATCGGAAACATTCTGTCAGAATCTCCGACCGTGTGTACAAGGGCTTAGAGCTTGTGTACAGCGTTTTTAGAGTGTTTTTTGAGCTTTGGCATTGTTTAATTACCTAATGGAGAAGAATACAATCTGTTTCATCGTTTGTTGCTATGCTTTTCAGCTTTTTCATGTGCTTTTATTTCTTATTTATTTTTATTTTTTTACTTTTGTTTTGTTGGTTCATTTTATTAATATTTATGAATTTATTTTGTAAGGTTATGAGTTAATATTAGGGGTTAAGTGTTGGGGACATAGTCTGTATACACTAATACAGTTTGAAAAATAAAAAGATAACTAGTGCAAAAGTATTGAAGAAAAGAAATCAAAGACCCCTAAAAACATCCAACCATTTTAATAGTTTGACATATTTCTTTACTCCCCTCCTGTGTCTCCAGGTGCTACATTTGATATAACCCAGGGATCCTCAGAGAAGTCTGAAACAGTTGTGTGTCGACTTTCCAACAACCACAGGTAAAGTCAATTCCATCTGTAATTATGAACCTTTGCAATGTGGGGGGGCGGCATGCGACTATAAAGGTGGCCATAAATGGATCGGATGTTTGGCCTGTTCATCAGGGACCAGATGAATTGGAATCCGCATGTGACCACTGCAGTTGAACAGAAGTCGATCTACTGATTGACTTCTGTTCAACTGCTGTGCCAGATAAAAGCTGATCAGCAGTGGCTGCCTCACTGATATGTGTATTCCTATTCCTTCAGAATACAATAGCATAAGCAATGAGGATTCCCCCATCCACCTGGAATAGGTGGATGGGGAAATCGGTTTCATTTTTTCATTCAGCCCACTGGCTAAACGAAAACTGAACCAGGTATGGCCAGCTTATAGGATAAGTTCACCTTTAAAAAAAATAAAATAAATAAATAATAAAATTAAATGCACATCTTTTTGCAGGTAGAAATGTGCATTTTTTTTTTTTTTTTTTTTTTTTTATTAGAAGCCTGGCAAGCATTGGACCTGTGATCGGCAACCTCAAGCTTCTGCAGACTGTCAGTGTAGCCATCTTCTCGTACGGGCAGTTTCTTAAAGTGGTGTTGCCACAAAAAAAAAGCTTAAAATTCATTAAAAAAAAAAGTAAAAAAAAAAAATGTTTTACTCACCTCTAAATACCTGTTGCTAGGGGGTCCCTCGTAGTCTGCCTTCTTCAGTGCCCAGGCTGGTGACATCACTTCCCCCTCGGCGCGGCAAAGTCATCTGTGACCTGTCGCGTGTCCCAGATGACTGTGCGGCGTATCACGGCATGCGGCACCGCTCGCGCAGTGGGTGCCCGGCTGTGAAGCCACAGCCGGGTGCCCACAGTAAGAATGCCGGCACCAAGAGCGGGGAACGAGGGGGGGGGGGGGGGGCTTCGTTCTCCCGCATCGCTGGACCCCGGGACAGGTAAGTGTCCGATTTATTAAAAGTCAGCAGCTGCAGTATTTGTAGCTGCTGACTTTTTTACTTTTACTTTTTTTTTTTTTTTTTTTTTTTTTTTTTTTTTAGGGGGAACCCCACTTTAATGACAGGAAGGATCAATGAACCTACCTACCTAGAGCACCCTGGTAGTTGAGAACTACAAGCCATCAGCCGCAATGGATGACAGTAGTTGTAGTTTTCCCATTCACAGAACTCTGAATGATGTGCCTGGGTGGGTGGAGCCCTGCATGGCTCTGCGTGTGTTTGTTTGTTTGGGGTTTTTTTTTTTCTTTAATTTATTTTTATTTAATTTTTTTAAAATTGTAATGGCGGGTGTCACGACTAGGATTTCTAGGTGGGGTTGTTGGTCACAGGGGCTGCTCAATTAGTAACGTGTAACATGTTACTAAAGGTGGACTTCTCCTTTTATAACATACTCTCTTCAAATCAAGTAGGCAGGTCACTAATTGGTCATTTTACTTTGACCTTTGTAGCAAGGTTAACAGTGGTTTGTCCTTTTGCACCCAGGCAAAATCTCATTTTGCCAAGGCCAACGCTTTTCATGTAGACTAAGTTATATGTAGCAGTCTCTCCAGCCGTAGAGTGACAGTTTGTGAAATACTGAAGGTTGCAGAGCGATTATCCGTCAATAGAGCAGCAAGGGTTTGAGATGGAACTCTTCCAATAAAAATGGCTTAAAGCGGTTCTGCACCTTTTAAAAAAAAAATATTAAAAGCCAGCAGCTACAAATATTGCAGCTGCTGACTTATAATAAATTCACACTTACCTGTCCCAGGGTCCAGCGATGTAGGCGGCAGATGACGAGCGATCGCTCGTCTCTCTGCTGCCCCTGCCGCCATCCTCTGTCAGGGAATCGGGAAGTGAAGCATCGCGGCTTCACTCCCTGATTCCCTACTGCGCATGCGTGAGTCGCGTTGCACATCTCTGCTGGTCCCTGTTGTGTCCTGGGAACTGTGCGTTTCCCAGAACACAACGGTTTAGGCTGGGTTCACACCTATGCGAATTGGATGCAGATTTCCCCCCGCATCCAATTTGCATAGCAGGAGATTGTGACTGACTCTCTATGGAGCCGGTTCACACATCTCTGCAGCGACTGAATTGCACAGGAGTCCTATGCGTTTCGTCTGCTTCAGGTCTGAATTCAGCCAAAATATGGCCTGAAATCGGACATAAAACTGAATGGAGATGCACCGGGCTCCTGCTGTGAGCCAGAACATGCTCCGGTGTGAACCTAGCTTTAATGATTTGCATGCCTGTTCCTGGCTAGTGACAGCCAAACACTTGGCATTTTCAGAGGTAGGTCAGAAATAGTGGCCTGCAACCTTTAAAAAAAAATAAAAACAATAAATATCCCGTGCGCCAAATTATATCAAAAGCCTACTAAACAGTTATTAAAAAAAACAAAAATATAATCTAATAAATGCATACAGATCTCCCTTAAAAATATTTAACCCACTTATTTGTTTAAGAGGTCAGTTGGAGTCGGTGAGTTTGCTTTTCGCACAGGTGGTGACATGGTTTATGGGTACAGAAAAGAGCACTTTGAAGGAAGTGCACGGATATCAAATTGTTTTGTAAATGTTTGCACAAGAGGATTATAATGGGGACTTGTGGATTCTTTGAACACTAATGTATTTCTTAATGGACACTGATTTATTTTATTTTTTTAATACATTATGTTTTTGTGTTTGTATTTTTAAGAGAACATAAATTTGAGATTTTATCTTTTAACAGTGTGCAGTTTACATTTATTTAGGCCCACTACTTATGCTTACAGTGCGGGTTTCCTTTTTATTTGCCCTTGCTTTCCTACACTGAATCCTTAGTACATCTCTAACACAGGAGTTGATTTTCTAAAAATGGTGAGTGCAAAATCCTGGTGCAGCTGTGCATAGAAAACAATCTGCTTCCAGGTGTGTTTGTGTTTTTTTATTTATTTATTTTTTTTTGGTCACAGCTTAAAGCAGGACTCCCGCAAAAATGTATTTTTTAAAAAGTCAGCAGCTACAAATACTGCAGCTGCTGGCTTTTAAAATAAGGACACTCACCTGTCCCAGAGTCCAGCGATGTCGGCACCCGAGGCCGAACCGTCCCTCGGTCCTCGGGTGCTTCCGCCGCCATCTTCTGTAAAGGGAACCAGGAAATGAAATGTGGCTTGTGGCTTCACCAATGCGCATGAACAAGTCTTGCAGAGCAATCCGAATGGTCCCTGCTGTCTCTGGGACCCGTGTGTATCCCAGCAGACAGCGCGCGGGGGGGGGGGGGGGGGGGGAAGAGGCGTAGACTCCCATTGGAGTCTATGCCCCGAAGTGGGTGCAAATACCTGTCTTAGATAGGTTTCTGCATCCCCCCCCTCCCCCCTGTAAGGTGCCAAATGTGACACCGGAGGGGAGGAGGGTTCCGAAAAGCGGAGGATCAATTTTTGTGTGAACCTCGGCTTTAAAAAGGTACTTTTTCTATGTTAAAGTTGGGAAATGCTTCTATAGGAATTTGGACTCCATCAGCCAAAAGAACATTTCTGAGGTCAGGTACAGATGAAAGGTGCCAAGTGTGACACCGGGGGGGGGGGGGGGGGGGGGTTCTTTTGTGCGAACATCTGCTTTAAGGTGATACTAAAGGTTCTTTTTGTTTAAATAACAAACATGTCATACCTCCACTGTGCAGCTTGTTTTGTAGAATGGCCCTGAACCTGCTCTTCTGGGGTCTAACAGCAACTCTCACGTCCACACCCCCCCCCCCCCCCCCCCCACATCAGAATGCTTCTCCGGGGGGGGGGGGGGGGGGGGTTACCTTGCAAGAGCGCTCCCCCGAATGCAGGACTCGTGCCCGCCTCCCTGGCAGCCGCTTCCCTGGATTTGATTGACAGCAGCGGGAGACAATGGCTGCGCTGCTATCAATCTATCCAATCAACAGCTGAGAACCCCCTAGCCGAGAGAGAGCGCTTCCCCCGTGGGACAAGTTCACAGATTCAAGTAAGTAAAACAGAGGGGGCTGGGGGCCGGTCACTGCCAGGTTTTTTTTTTCGCGTTAATGCATAGAATGCATTTAAGTGGAAAAACACAAATCTTTACAACCCCTTTAATTGAACAAGGTGAAGTTAGCCTATTGGCTACCATACACGGCTACACCAGATTTAGCGTTCTTCATTTTTAGTAAACCAACCCCATAGTGTTTAGTTTGTGTTGGGACTAAATATCTAACTATGTTTTTCCTTTTGACTGTAGATATTTGTTCCTTGATGGAGAGAACCATTATGAAATAGAAGTTGCTCGAATTTCAGCTGTTCAGATACTCACTGAAGGGTTTACTCCTGGAGGTAAGGAGTTATTAAAAACACATATTTTGTTTTCAACTCCCAGCTACCTGGTGTGAGGTTGAGCAAAAAAAAAAAATGTTAATGGCTGTGTGTAGAATTGGTAGACAAAACAGTCACCAATAGCGTAGGATACTGCAAATTACTGACGGCACACCAATGATCTTAGCATTTCAATAAAACTTTGTTACTCGCATAAAAAGTGTGGCCTTGGCCTTTCCCGTTCTGATGTGCTTTATACTAGTGTGAAATGTGTCAGAGCAGGGAAATCCCAAGACAATCATTTTTTTTTATTTTTTTTATTTTTTTTAATTAGTGCTGAGATCATGAGTACAGCCGGGTATTTGCAGTCAGGTCTGTGGGGAGCATAGGAAGGCCCTTTCCTGCCTGAACCTGCCTGAGTTTCCATGCACTCGCATACAAAGCAAGCTGGAGAGCGGTGACATTTCCTGCTATCAACAGTGTAGGGGAAAGAGAGTCAATTCCCTAAATATGATATTAATGGAAAAACCCTCTACCAAGCAATCTACTTTTTTTTAGTCCCTAACTCTATTTAAAGCACGCTGAAAAAAAAAAAAATGATCATAATAAAATAAACCTAAAGCAATTTTAAAGTGGTTGTATACAGCTGGACGTGGTGTGTGTGTGTGTGTGTTTTGTTGTGTGTTTTGTTGTGTGTTTTGTTGTGTGTTTTGTTGTGTGTTTTGTTGTGTTTGTTTTGTTGTGTGTGTGTGTGTGTGTTTGTTTTGTTGTGTGTGTGTGTGTTTGTTTTGTTGTGTGTGTGTGTGTTTGTTTTGTTGTGTGTGTGTGTGTGTTTTTTTTTTTTTTTTTTTTTTTTTATTCTGTACCCTCCAAGGTAATGTCATCATAATGTGCTAGTTAAACTTTCCTTAAAACAAAGCCCTTCCAGCTCCGCGATGTCAGAGCTGCAGACAGTCCCATCTTCACCTGTCTTGCTTTCGGGTTTGCGGACTCCGGCTCTGTGACTGGTCACTCCTGCACATGCGCGAGGGAGCCGCCATTTACGGCACAGGGCTCTGAAGGAACAGCCCAGGTGTCCGTTCCTTTAAGAGCGCATGTGCCAGGGATGTCACGGGCTGCATGTACAATAAATATCTCCTAAATGGTGCACGTTTACAAAATATTTACACTACCTATAGGTGAGCCTTATAGGCTTACCTATAGGTAAAAGGCAGAGATGGGAGTTTACTTTCTCTTTAAGCAGTCCTTAGTGGTTGTATAACCACTTAAGGATCGCCTCACGCTGATATTCGTCGGCAGAATGGCACGGCTGGGCACAATCGCATACCTGTACGTGGCTCTTTATGTGCCCAGCCATGGGTTGGGAGCGTGCCGCCGCTGGCGCGCTCCCGACCCGTTCCTGAGCTCCGTGACCGTGGGACCGGAGGACCGATCGCCGGTATCCCACAATCTGGTCACAGAGCTGAAGAACGAGCATAGGTCTGTGTAAACAAACCTCTCTCCGTGCTTCCTAGTGTGGCTGTCACCAATCGTCTCTTCCCTTTTTATAGGGAAGGACGATCAGTGACGTCACATGCCAGGCCACGCCCCCCTCTACAATAAAAAAAACGCATAACGTCATACATAACCCCTACACTGCCCCCTAGTGGTTAACTCCTTCACTGCCAGTGTCATTTACACAGGAATCAGTGCATTTAAATAGCACTGATTGCTGTATAAATGACAGTGGTCCAAAAAATGTCAAAAATGTCCCATGTGTCCGCCATAATGTCGCAGTCACAATAAAAATCGCTGATCACCTCCATTACTAGTAAAAAAAAAAAAATGCTATAAAACTATCCCCTATTTTGTAAACGCTAGAACTTTTGCGCAAACCAATCAATAATCGCTAATTGCGATTTTTACCAAAAATATGTAGACTAATACGTATCGGCCTAAACTGAGGAGAAAAATGTTTTTTTTATATATTTTTGGGGGATATTTATTATAGCAAAAAGTAAAAAATATTGATTTTTTTTTTTTTTTTTCAAAATTGTCGCTCTATTTTTGTTTATAGCGCAAAAAAATAAAAACCGCAGAGGTGATCAAATACCACCAAAAGAAAGCTCTATTTGTGGGGGGGAAAAAAGGACGCCAATTTTTTTTTTGGGAGCCACGCCACACGAGCACGCAATTGTCAGTTATAGCGACGCAGTGCCGAATCGCAAAAATGAGTCTGGTCCTTTGGCTGCAAATTGGTCCGGGGCTTAAGTGGTTAATGATGGATAAGCAGCACATAGTCTCACATCGAAAGCAGGCCACCAAATTGAGTTGCACTGTGTCCTGAAGATGTTACTTGGGCCTCGTACACACGGTACGAAAATCAGAAGGGAAAATTCATAAGATGAACTGTCTGCGGGTTTTCGAATCGGTAGTACGGTGCTTCCGACAGCCGATTTGACTTTTTCGTCGGACACAAAAGCAGGCTAAAAAATTGTTGGCTGTAAACTCAACATCTGATTTTCAGATGGTCAGTACAGAAATCGTCGCAAAAAAAACAAATGCGCATGCTCGGAATCAAGGAGCCACTGGGAAGAATTCGGTCTGATAAACGACTGTTTCGTAATCTAGAATTAACATTTGTGACACATTTGATAAAATGTAGCGCACATTCTCATCTTCTTTAATGGGATAGTAATGAAGCTGCTTTGCTGGTGATACTGATGTAGTTATGCCAAACGTATTTTAAAAGCCATTTGTTTTGTACGCTCTGAAAATCACAAATCAACGCTCACCAAACTTCTACTTACACGAAATTAGCAGAAGGGGCCCAAAGGGTGGCACTTGAGAAATGAACTTCCTCCTTATACTCTCATAGTACGTCACTACGTTCCTGTTTGTCAAATGACAATTTGCGGATAGTTGGTATGCTAGACAAAATCCTGCACACGCGCTTTTGACAAAGATCAGCCGCTCAGTCGCCCAACAATCAGACCGTGTGTACAAAGCCTAAGGCCCCTTTCACACATGTGGACAGTATGTCCGTATTTCATCCATCCGTTTGCGGATGAAATACGGACATACATGCATTCCTATGGGATAGCGGGTGTCTGCGGATGTTCATCATATCGTCCGCCTCCGCAATTGTCCGATTCTGCAGACGGAGGAAAATCCTATTTTTCTATCCGTCTGCAGAGCGGATCAGATGAACACGGACAGACGGTCCCTGTTCATCCGATTCCCCCATAGAGGAGAGCGGAGAGCTGACAGGGTGGTCAGCGGGGACAATGGAGCGATCCCCGCTGAGCAAGCGGATCATCACGGGGCGGATCATTACTGATCCGTCCCGTGTGAAAGGGGACCAACTGTGCTATTGGCAAGTAAAAGTTTTTCAACAAAGGAAAAGGAATGGAGGAGAAGGATTCAGCAGAACAACACTTTCCAGTTGTGAATAGGTAATACAGGCATACCCCACTCTTGATGTACACAATGGGGTTTATTTACTAAAGCTGTAAAGTGCAAAATCAGGCTCACTTCTGCATAGAAGCCAATCAGCTTCCAACACCAGCTTGTTCAATTAAGCTTTGGTAATAAAACCTGGAAGCTGATAGACTCACTTCTGCATAGAAACCAGGTTTCCAGGTTTTATTACTAAAGCCTAAAGTGGAGGGCCACCCTGAAAAACAAAAATACGTAAAAATTTAGCAAAAAATCTTTAAAAAAAAGACTTTTTTTTTTTTTTTTTTTTTTTTTAAACGTACCAGAAATGCCTTTTGCTAGGCATATCGTCCTAATCTGCCTCTTCCTCCTCCGCGGTAAACTTCGGTCTTCCCTCCTCCGTGCGGCGTCTTCTGGGTAATGGGGCGCTGTGTGTTCTGGGAACTGTGTGTCCCAGAACACAGCGCGCCCCATTCACAAAGCGCTGCGTGACTCGCGCATGCGCAGTAGGAAACGGGCAGTGAAGCCGCAAGCCTCCACTGTTTCCCTTAGTTAAAATGGCGGCGCCGGGACCTGAGAGCCGAGGGATGGGTCGGCCTCGGGCGGCCAACATCGCAGGCGCCCTGGACAGGTAACTGCTTATTAAAAGTCAGCAGCTACAGTGTTTGCAGCTGCTGACTTTTAAAAAAAATTTTTTTTAAAGCTGGCTCTCCTCTTTAATTGAACAAGCTGGTGTTGGAAGCCGATTGGCTTCTATGCAGAAGTGAGCCTGATTTTGCACTTTCCAGCTTTAGTAAATAAACCCCATTATGTACTTAAAAGTGGGGTATGCCTGTAGGTATGCTTGTTGTGCGTGTTGTGTTTTTTTTTTTTTTTTTTTTTTTTTTTAGGAATCTGTTTAGAGAGAAAAAATATGAACTGCTATTGCTGACTCGTGGAAGATGCAAAGTTCAGCTTCATTCTTATCCTTATTCTCTACTTGGTGTGTCACTGACTCACGTGAGACAAGGATGCAGACAGAAAATTATCAGGACAGCTGACCTGTATACTAGTTCAGTGGTTCCTTAAGTAGTGAAGTATGGATAAGGATGACAGCCCTAGAGATTGTACCTTTATTTTTTATTTTTTTTTTGGGTGTTTTAAGACACTGATGACGTGCATAGTGCAATAAACCATAACAGCCAGGCCAATTTCAGTTTATTACGACTATAGCTGTGAGACGTGACTTCTGATTCAGAAGCTGAGGGTTACCGCCCCTGTTCTTTGTTTTTATTAAATAATCCTGGTACTCTTTTTACTGCATTTCTATTCACATAATAACACAATGGTAAGTTGTTTTGCCTTATTCTTTTTTTTTTTTTTTTTTTTTTTTTTAGTCAGTCATTTTAAATGGCACGTCTTTTATTACTGTAGCATTTCCTGACAATAACATGCATTTCTTTTTCAATTAACTGTGTGTTTTCATGAATTTATAGTATGCTCAATGACTTTTCTTTTTTCACTGCACACGCTGCTTTGATGTACAAAGATATTCACACATACACCAGTCTGCTGGAGAGCCAATGCATCACAGAAGGTCAGAGGATGAGGGGAGTGTGCCTGTCCGCATGTTGTGTCAGCCCTGTGATTAATTGCTTCCCAAATGGATATTTCTCACCTCCTCCAATCCATGTACTCCAAAACCAATTCTCTTTTTAAAGTGGTTGTAAACCCTTACATATACCCAGTGAAGTGAGTGGCTTCAGGTGATGCACAAGGATTAAACAAATCCTCCTACAATGCAGTCCTCTCTTCTCTTCATTCGTTCAAAGTGCTGAATTATAAAGCTTATCTGAGAGTTCAGAAAAAAGGGGGTGAAGAGCAGAAGTTACACTGCAGAGTTCCGCGAGGAGAACTCTGACAACTTATTGTTGTTTTACTCATGTTATCTACACAGCTGAGGCTGTTAATCTGCTGGCGCTCCCTCCTCTGTCACCATTTTTCTCTTGGTGTCGGGAAAACTTGTCAGAAGAGATTGATGCTGGTGACAGTGCTTTTAATTGAGACAAGTACACACAATAGAGGAATAAACGTTGTTCATATTTCATGTCTGAGGTTTACATCCACTTTAAATTTTACTGCAACTAAATTAATGACTTGCTAATCGAGCAGTAGCATTCTTTACAGGCTGCAGGCCAACTATTCCTGCAAGCCTATGCTGATACTAGCCTGCATGCCTACACTCTCCCCATATTTGCTTTTTTTTTTTTTTTTTTTCTTGAGAAATTGAGAGGACGCTGCACAGCAAACCACAGTAACCAATCGCCCTTCAATTTGAAAATCTTCTCATTTGGTTTCTGTGGCTTCTTGCCATTTGTGTCTACAGGTGTGAAATTGCAAACCCAGATTAGGCCTTTATGGTTCAAGATTGTTTCTGATCTCTCCAATGAATGCTGAACTCTAATAGCCATATCAAAGGCTCACTTACCAGAGGGCAAAATTTACTTCTAAAGGAGAAAACAGTTTTGTAGTGTTGCCTGTAGTATGTTGAGTAGAATACATATACTCCCTGCGATCTATAGACGTGGTTGCCTCCATGAATTTCTCCATGTGTAATGTTTTATAACATTTCCACTGAGAGAAGGAAGTATTAGAAGGGGGTTGCCACTTTTAGAGAGATATTGGGTAACCTTTCCCAATGCCCACCTGTTTGGTAGGGGTTCTCACTATACCACTGTTTGGATATGGCTGTGTTACTACCACTTATTGGAGTGGCACAGTTTTTTGCATTTTTGCTGGGGGGGGGGGGGGGGGCACTCCAAACTTGGAAGCCCGTTTGTTTTTTTTGGTGGTCTTCTGAGAACAAATATTTACACAAAAAACCTAGACTGAAAAATTCACCAGGTTTCCAAGGTTGGTCTGTCAAAGCCATTTGTGGGTTTATCAGTTGGTGCACAAGCTTACCCAACTACATGTTAACTCGTTTTGGGTAACCATTGAGTAGATATATTCCCAGCTCCAACCTGCAGAAAATCCAAGCAGGGCTTCTTGTTCTCTAATAGATTTTTTTTTTTATTTTGGTTTTATTTTATATTCTACACAATACAGCATTTGTAGTGTGCCTATAAAGGGGTATTGGAGCTGGAGATTCCAAGAAATACAAAAAGTCAGTATCTGGCCCACATGGTATAGGAAGATGGAGTATTGGTATCTATCAGTATCAACAGCAACAACTTACAATCATGTTTATCTCAACAAAAGTGATGTTTTCTTTTCATGCATGACTGCAATACATTTCTCTGATCAGGTCTCCTGTTTTTGTTTTTTTATTTTTATATTGTGATTTAATAAATGTAGCTGTCATTCTGCAGGTTTTTCCTTTTTTATATTCCCCCCCCCCCCCAAAAAAAAAAATATATATATATATATATATATATATATATATATATAATATATATATATATATAATCTCTGTCTTATTTATTTTTATTTTTTTGGGAATACATTTATTATTATTATTATTATTATTATTATTATTTTTATTTTTTTTAAAAGCTGTGCCCTTATTTTGATTCTTTTGACTTGTGAACATCAAGCAAAGTTAAGCATGAGCTCTGGAAGCAGCTGTATCTCTGAAAACAATGTCCCAGCTTTACACTTATTCTGCCTTCCATAATGAAAACCAGGAATGTAACCATGTGCTAGAACAGGGGTGCCCAAACAGTGGCCCGGGGGCCACATGTGGCCTGCTGAGCATTCTGGGATGTGGGGGGTTGGCAAGTACAGATCGTGGGTTGCCGACCCGCCATCCCAGAGCATCAGTGTTTTGAATGAAGACGGTGGTAGAGGAAGCAAGCGCTGTGGAGCAACGCCACGTAAGCCAATTCTTTGTTTTACAGTGCCAACTGCTGTCAGAGTGATACCAAATGCATGAAATTTACACCTGCTTACCTCCATTCCGATCCACCAAAAAACCCAGAAGGGGATCCATACCTTTCCATCTGGGTGGATCGGGTCTGAGGACCAATAGAGTAGAGTGGGCTGTGTCTGCTCTGCATATGCAGAGTGGACACGGACCTGTCATCCGCCCACTGCGTGGCCCGTGACCGGTTACCAAGTCGCTCAAGCGGCCCTTTCTCTTCAAAAGTTTGGGCAACCCTGTGCTATAGTAACAGAGGCCAAAGGTTGTTTACATTTCTCTTAACTGAGTGGCTTTATTTGATTTAGTTAGACATTCAGGAGCTGGGAGGAAATGTGTGGTTACTGTCAAATCAGACATTTAATAGGGCAACAGGGGGCTTCTCGGTTTTGACTTGAGAAACAACTCTCATGTCTGTCTGTAGCAGCATAATATGCTAAATTCCTCCAGCAGCCCAGCCTAGGATGTCTTGGGTATTTTTTAGCCACTCGCTACATTTTGCAAGGGAACCTAGTCTCTTCCTCTCTCCATGCATACTCAGAAGATCCATGTTTCTGGACCAGTGTGTTCAGAAATATTTAAGTTGGTTGGATTGTATAGACAAAATGCCCTTTTTACCCGTATCCAGATTATTTTCCAGCCCAGGAACACAGAGATAGAATTTAAAGTGGAAGTAAACCCTCCTATCGTTTTCAGCCAAGGAAGCTGCCATCTTGGCCTCCCTTTTAATCTTAAACTGCCATGAAGCTGCACATGTGATCAGTTATGACACCAGCCATTGGATGGTTTGACAGTTTGGTTGAGAGCACAACCAATGTGACAGTTAACATTTCCGGCATGCCGGGAATGGAACTGTTTTTTCAAACTGTTAGATCGATGGGTTTACTTCCGCTTTAAAGTGGAAGTAAACTCATCTATGTAAACAGTTAAAAAAAAAAAAGCATGCCGGGAATGCTAACTGCACATTGGCTGTGCTCTCAGCTATCAAACCATCCATTGGCTGGTGTCATCACGAATCACATGTGCAGCACCATAGCAGTTGAAGATTAAACAGAGGCAAAGATGGCAGCTTCCTTGGCTGAAAACGATAGGGGAGTTTACTTCCACTTTAAGCCCAAATGCAATGTGTGCATGAAAAGTAAAAGCCTTTAGCCATAACGCAGTCAGCCTCTGGCGCCATATCTTACCATCAGAAACCCAGACTACCTTGCTTTTTTGCTGGTCCGTCCTCCTTTTAAAATGCATATTCCTATAATGCAGTAGTGCCTGGTAGCTGACATGGGTGGGGGTCCCTCCAGTCGTGTGCTGATATTTACATAGGAGCTTAAAAAACTGGAATATGTCAAGAAACTGTCCAGCACACCTAAGGTAGCATATGGTAGAGCTGCACGATTAATCATTATAAAATCGCGATCTCGATTCTCTCCTCTGACGATCTCTCCCACTGAGAGTAGGCGATTCTTTCATATAAACAAGTGGAGAGATTATCTGCTCACTCAGCTGTCAAAACAAAGCATCCAGGGCAGTCTGCCAAGTTTAGAACTTGCATGAAACATTGTAACTAACTTCTTAGATCAAAGGGATAGAACTTCTTGTGTAAACAAATAATCTGGGCAGTCTGCCAAGCTTTCAACCAGGTGTAAATGCAGGAAGTTTAACCACTTAAAGTCTAAATCTTTTTCTGACACTTCTTTCTTAAAGAGGGATTCCACCTAAAAAAAAAATATTAAAAGCCAGCAGCTATAAATACTACAGCTGCTGACTTTTAATAAATGGACACTCACTTGTCCCAGGTTCCAGCGATGCCGAGGCTGATCGATCGCTCGGCTCTCGGCTGCTGCCGTCACCATTCTAGGTGAGGGAATCAGGAAGTGAAGCGAATCGGCTTCACTTCCCGGTTCCCTACTGCGCATGTGCGAGTCGCGCAGCGCAATAGGAATTGTCCACGCTGTCACTGGGACCCGTGTGTGTCCCAGCAGACAGCGCGGCAGGGCAGGAAATGACATAGACTCCCATGGGAGTCTACGCCCAGAAGTGGGTGTAAATACCTGTCTTTGACAGGTATCTCCACCCCCCTCCCCCCTGTAAGGTGCCAATTGTGACACCGGAGAAGTTAAAATCAATATTTTTTGCTAGAAAATTATTTGGAACACCCAAACATTAATAAAGTAAATAAAAAAATTATATATAATATAATATTATATATATATATATATATATATATATATATATATATATATATATATATATATATATATATATATATATATATATATATTATATATATATATATATATATATATATATATTATATATATATATATATTATGTATATGTGTGTGTATACACACACACACACACATATATGTATATGTATGTGTTTATATATATAATGTGTGTGTATATATGTATATACAGTGGTGTGAAAAAGTGTTTGCCCCCTTCCTCATTTCCTGTTCCTTTGCATGTTTGTCACACTTAAGTGTTTCGGAACATCAAACCAATTTAAACAATAGTCAAGGACAACACAAGTAAACACAAAATGCAATTTGTAAATGAAGGTGTTTATTATTAAAGGTGAAAAAAATCCAAACCATCATGGCCCTGTGTGAAAAAGTGATTGCCCCCCTTGTTAAAACATACTATAACTGTGGTTGTCCACACCTGAGTTCAATTTCTCTAGCCACACCCAGGCCTGATTATTGCCACACCTGTTCACAATCAAGGCATCACTTAAATAGGAGCTGCTTGACACAGTAAGGTCCACCAGAAGATCCTTAAAAGCTACACATCATGCTGAGACCCAAAGAAATTCAGGAACAATTGAGAAAGAAAGTAATTGAGATCTATCAGTCTGGAAAGGGTTATAAAGCCATTTCCAAAGCTTTGGGAATCCAGCGAACCACAGTGAGAGCCATTATCCACAAATGGTGAAGACATGGAACAGTGGTGAACCTTCCCAGGAGTGGCCGGCCGCCCAAAATTACCCCAAGAGCGCAGCGACGACTCATCCAAGAGGTCACAAAAGACCCCACAACAACGTCCAAGGAACTGCAGGCCTCACTTGCCTCAGTTAAGGTCAGCGTTCATGCCTCCACCATCAGGAAAAGACTGGGCAAAAATGGCCTGCATGGCAGAGTTCCAAGAAGAAAACCACTGCTGAGCAAAAAGAACATCAAAGCTCGTCTCAATTTCTCCACAACACATCTTGATGATCCCCAAGACTTTTGGGACAACATTCTGTGGACCGATGAGACAAAAGTGGAACTCTTTGGAAGGTGTGTGTCCAAGTATATCTGGCGTAGAAGGAACACTGCATTTCATAAAAAGAACATTATACCAACAGTAAAATATGGTGGTGGTAGTGTGATGGTCTGGGGCTGTTTTGCTGCTTCAGGACCTGGAAGACTTGCTGTGATAAAAGGAACTATGAATTCTGCTGTCTACCAAGAGATCCTGAAGGAGAATGTCCGACCATCTGTTCGTGTACTCAAGCTGAAACGAACTTGGGTTCTGCAGCAGGACAATGATCCTAAACACACCAGCAAGTCCACCACCGAATGGCTGAAGAAAAACAAAATGAAGACTTTGGAGTGGCCTAGCCAAAGTCCTGACCTGAATCCTATTGAGATGTTGTGGTATGACCTTAAAAAGGCCGTTCATGCTCGAAAACCCTCTAATGTAACTGAATTAGGACAATTCTGCAAAGATGAGTGGGCCAAAATTCCTCCAGGACGCTGTAAAAGCCTCATTGCACGTTATCGCAAACGCTTGGTTGCAGTTGTTGCTGCTATGGGTGGCCCAACCAGTTATTAGGTTTAGGGGGCAATCACTTTTTCACACAGGGCCATGATGGTTTGGATTTTTTTTCACCTTTAATAATAAACACCTTCATTTACAAATTGCATTTTGTGTTTACTTGTGTTGTCCTTGACTATTGTTTAAATTGGTTTGATGTTTCCGAAACACTTAAGTGTGACAAACATGCAAAGGAACAGGAAATGAGGAAGGGGAAACACTTTTTCACACCACTGTATGTATGTGTATAATTTTAGCAGAGACCCTAGGGAATAAAATGGCAATTGCTGCAATATTTTATGTCACACTGTTTGCCCAACAGTCTTTCAAATGCAATTGTTTGGGGAAAAAATAGACTTCAATAATTAAAAAAAAAAAAAAAACAGTAAAGTTAGCTAATTTTTTTTTGTTTTTTTTTGTTTTAATGTGAAAGATGATGTTACGCCGCGAGAATTGTGAGAGAATCGTGATCTATCTTCTAAGCAAAGAAAATTGTGATTCTCATTTTAGCCAGAATCGTGCAGCTCTAGCATATGGTACCAGAGGGTGTCTCCTCTGCAACTGTAGGCTTGCTTCAGATTCCAAGCATACAATATAGATGTGCCCTAACTGTTGCATAGAGGAGTTGTTTGAGGACAGTAATTGCCTAATGAAAGTGCCTCTGTGCTTAGACACTGCAAAGAGGCCATGAAAGACTCTAGTCAGCCCCATGCTGAGTTGTCATCAGATAGGTACAGGACTAGTAATACCAAGCACTGCCAGATTCCAAAGTGCTATTTGCTAACGTTTGCTGATTTTTTTATTTTATTTTTTTCCATACTCTTTTCAAAAGCCTTAGTCATCTGGATAGACGCCATGTGTATGGGGTAACTTCAGTCAGAATTTTAACCACAACATGCCACATTAAGGGAAATACTGTTTTTATAAGGGACGGCTGCTTCCAATTTTCTATGAATAACCGTACAGAGGGGGCTTGATAAATGCTGACCTAATCTGTCTTCACATTCGCAGCACACATGCCCTGAGATCACCACCAGTTGGCTAATGCATAAGACGTTTGTGTACTGAATTCCCTGTACAGAACTTGTAGGAAATATCACGGGAAGTCACAGATATTTAAAATGTGTACATGAGCCAACCAGCATGCTGCTCAGGTTGTTTGCTGCAGTGTGAGCGTGGTAAAAGACGGGGGAATTCTCAGAAGGCTGATTGGCCGCTGTCTGTATATTCAGTATATGTTTTTTATTTAGCTCTAATATGCTGCTGCTTGTTAGAGGTTTGTGTGGCATACACAATCTGTTTTGTGCTTGGAATATGTAAGTGTATATCTATAGAATGATGTGTACTAACTGCTTATGCAATATGCAGGAGGAAACAGTCGAGCTACTGGGATGCTGCTTCAGTATAAGAGTGCCGACTCCGATGATCTCTCACAGATGAAGTTTACAACAAGTGAAGACTTTAATAGTAACAAGAAAACGTCAGCGTCCTGGCTGGCTGCTATGCACAAGGTATCTCCTAAGATATATATGTGTCATTGTGGAGGAGTCTCTCCTTTGTTTCTGCCCTGTGCATAGTATTGTGCAGGCCAGTGTGGCTAGTGCTTGTGGCCAACATTACTCTCCATTGTGGTTCGTACTGAAAAGCAATCTTTCGGTTTCTTTTTTTTTTTTGAGGGACACGCACCAGCAAGAATCTTTACCGTAGAGTTTTTATTTTATTTTCTTGACAGGTTTAACCTCACTTTTTTATTTTTTTTATTTTTTTTGATCTTCAATCAACAGCCAGACTGGGCAACAGGCTAGATTTAGATCCTACTAGTCACCCCAGCTTGGCCACCGAGAGCATGCAGACCTCTAGCTACATACATCTACACCAACCCCATCCAGGACTAGGGCAACCAGTGAGTAGTCTCATGTGGGATGCACATGACTGGACTGGACTCCCACCCCAAAAGTGGGGCAGCACATTGGTGTAGTGGTCAGCACTTTCACCTAGCAGTGATAGGGTTGCTGGTTCAAATCCCGACCACGACACTATCTGCCTGGAGTTTGCATGTTCTCCCTGTGCCTGTGTGGGTTACCTCCGGGTACTCTGGTTTCCTCCCACACTCCAAAGACATGCTGGTAGGTTAATTAGACCCTGTCCAAAAAAAAAAAAAAAAAAAAATTGGCCATAATATGTGTATGTCAATGTTGTAAGTGTGTCAGGACCCTACAGGTTAAAGGACCGTGTAAAAAAAAAAAAAAAAAAAAGCTGCAGATGGACACTGGTGGCAAGAAAGGCGGTGTGTGTCACTAAGGTGATTCCCTATCCTGTCTATTTTTGGCATATTTGTTTACAAGGAATGGGAGTGCCCTAAAGAAGCCTTTTGTGGTACCTAAAACAATTTTCCATTTGGAATCCTTTTTTTTTTTTTTTAAACGAGGCTCTTACTAAAAAGTAAACCTCTC
>NW_027507879.1:1110976-1165976 GCF_037356315.1 Lithobates pipiens | reverse complement strand
GACGTTGTCTGTTATATGTTGTTTGTGAACACGGGTTGTCTGTGTATTAATGTCCCCCCTAGGCTAGTGCTTGCCAGGATCGGAGAGACTTTTTGAATCCTGGATGTCCACTCTACATCGGTTCTCTTCAAGGTTGCCCTTCCACATACTATGTTTTACGTGTCTTTAGTGATACATTCATGAATTTTCATTATTAATGTTAGATAGTAAATATTTTCGTGTAAAATAAATTTTTTAAATGGTTATGTATTAGTGGTTATTGTTCCTCAGTGATCCTCACTTTTCTCTGGGGTCCCCCGTCTGTGGGGACCCATACAATCTTTTTATTGATACTGCGTTGGAGGTTACAGGACAATCCCCACTTTTTATTCACTACAAGTTATTATTGACCATTTGTTCTTTTCTTTGTGGTGGAGATTACTCAAGTAGCAAGGTGTCTATTTTAGTGACTTTCAGCTACCCAGGGCCATTGGAAATTCCTGGACTTATTCTTTAATACTCGGCCTGATGGTGCCCTTGGACTAATGTGCCTTTTTTCATTTCTGCAGGCTGCGAAGCTCCTGTATGAATCCCGTGACCAGTGACGGAAGCAGGAAGATGAACAGTGCAAAGTTTTATTTGTAATTGTCATATTTTTGATGCAATATAACAAACCTTCTATATGCCCGATATGTACGGCTAAGTTGTTAATTTACAGCGTATCTTTCCTTTGCCCACTGCAGGCAGCCATTGCAGAGACAAGGACTTGGCACTCTACAATGCGGCTTGTGCCTCCAGTTGTTGTTTTTGGTATATTGCAAAAAGTACATTTTTGCAAATGACAGACTGGAAAACGTCTGGCATCAGTGTGGGCAAATGATGAGTATACCCGTTCTTTTTTTATAACCAGAATACTTCACTTTACTTGTGCAATATATATATAGAGTATATACAGTTTAATAATTCTTCAGTCTTTAAACTCACAAGACTGCGGGGCTCATTCAGACGACTCCTTACTTAAGACTTAGTGTGGTGATTGTATGGCACAAGGACCATAGATTCATCTGCATACATTTCCCTGTACTTGTGGACTGTAAAATCTCATTTAGGAATCCCAGACTACACCCAGAATAGGTGCGGATCCATTTATTTTTTTATTTTTTTGGGGTGTTCTGCATTCTTGACTCCATGAAGGAAATCAGATTGTTCAATCCCCCATAATCCCCACTTGCATTTATTGTAGGAACATGAAGGTGTCCCTCTCACACAGGTCTTTAGTAAACAAGATGGGGATCCACGTCCTGCTTTTGTTTAAACTGAAGCCAAAGTATGAAGTTAGAATTGTACAGAATCATTTTTGTTTTGTTGCAATCCTAGATTTTCATTTTTGTTTTGTTGCAATACTAAATTTATCCAGCAGGTGAACTCTGTAAGCACAGCAATATCTCCCAAGGGAAAACCTTGAAGCAAAGGGGGGGGGGGGGGGGAAATTAGGAGCGTGCACAGGCTGGGTTTTCAGGTTTGCTGGAAATCCCGTTGACCATGCTTTCACCACACTGTTCTATAAGTAAGGGCCAAACCTTTTATGAATGGCAGTACAAAGGAAAAAATGCAGCATTCGCTTCACCAACCAGGTGTTTATCCAGCACACCTGGATACATCCGATTGGATGTTGTCGTTGGCAGTGTTCGTTTTTGTACTAGAAGTCTGTTAGTTTTTGTACTAGAAGTCTGGACTGAGCCTCTCAATATATTTTGTTATTGTTAAAGGTAGCCTTGTGGTTTTTTTTTTGGTTTTTTTCACACGAGTATGTGACTAGCCTGGATCAGAGAGCCAGGATTGCTGGAAAATTACTTTTTACACTAGATCTCAGGTTCTTTATCGCTCTCTTGTACAAAAGCACTAACTTTTTTTGGGGGGGGGGGGGGTGAAAAGTATGACGTAGCTGTTCATATGCATTAAACCTGGGGATTTGGAAAAGTGGAAGTATTGCCTATAGCGGCCAATCATTGCCTTGGAAAAATAAGTGCTGAGATCTGAATTTTTTTTTTTTTGGTGGGGGGGGGGGGGGTAAAATAAAAGCCTTCCTTTCCTGCAGTTTTGGTAAATCAGGCTAGTTTCTTGTTGTTGCCATAGTGCTGGATGAGAAATTTGCCTGAGTAATATAAAAAAAAAAAAAAAAAAAAAAAATCTCTAATCACTGATCCATTTCCGCTGTCTGAAATTCAGTGACTTGGCAAAACTGTCCTAAAGGGTAGAACAGAATTGTGGAAGGATACCACATAGATGGTGCAGGCTTGGGGACTGTCCTCCTGATTATGGATTAAATACCTAGAGCAGGGGTCTCAAACTGGTGGCCCTCCAGCGGTTGCGGAACTACAAGTCCCATCATGCCTCTGCCTGTGGGAGTCACGCTTGTAACTGTCAGCTTTGCAATGCCTCATGGGACTTGTAGTTTTGCAACAGCTGGAGGGCCGCCTGTTTGAGACCCCTGACCTAGAGAGTTGGTGAGCTTGAATAAGCAGGCAGCCAGTGAAGTCTTCACTTTTTGTCCTGCTTGTTTCTGTGAATGTCTGAGTATCCGTTCCAGGTGAAGCCATTCTGCACCTGATTATAACTAGAAAGAGGTGTAGAGGGGAAATAAGCACATTAGGCTGATCATACTGTGCCAGATTTGTTATCTTTATGATAAAATACCTGACCCTTCAAAAAAAATAAAAATTAAAAAAAAACAATTTATTATAATTTTTGATGGATGAACCATATATTGCAGCAAAAAATTTTAAAAGAATGTGTCCCTAACATGGACCAAGGCCTCTGTAACTAATACTGAACTGTAGTGCTATACAGAATCCACTAGAGCAGGGATGTCAAACTGGCAGCCCTCCAGCTGTTGCAAAACTACAAGTCCCATGAGGCATTGCAAGATTGACAGTTACAAGCATGACTCCCACAGGCGGAGGCATGATGGGACTTGTAGTTTTGCAACAGCTGGAGGGCCACCAGTTTGAGATCCCTGCACTAGAGGGTGCATATGTTCTGTAGGAGTATATTGAGAATCCACCTAAAGGAAACCCGTCATGAGCGAGGCGGACTAGTTACCTAGCTAGGGGAAAAAAAAGCTTGGAGATACAGGAATTTTAGGGTACCCATTTATACAGATAACTCACTACAATGGAATAAAATAGACAAATATTTTTTATTTATAAAACATTAAAAGGAGGATATAGTGACTGCAATGATGCCTGTTGTCATAAGTCTATACACACAACCTAACACGGACAAACAGGAATCACAACACTCAAACACATAAAAGAATATTGAATACTCCGTCCAAATTTTTTCGACATGTTTTGGCGAAACATGACCGGGGGGGGGGGGGGGGGGGGAAAAATAAAAAAATTGGGACGAAGTATTCAATATTCTTTTATGTATTTAAGCTTTGCGATTACTGTTTGTCCGTGTTAGGTTGTGTGTGTATAGACTTATGACAACAGGCATCATTGCAGTCATTATATCCTTCTTTTAATGTTTTCTAAATAAAAAAAAAAGATTTGTCTATTTTATTCCATTGTAGTGAGTTATCTGTATAAATGGGTACCCTAAAAGTCTCTCCGTATCTCCCAGCTTTTTTTCTATTTTTCAATCTTGGGATGTTGGTACTGGTATTTTTTATGTTTGGAACTGATCCTTACCCAATATCTTTGAATAGTTACCTAGCTGTCATGCTGAGCCTCTGGAAATTAATCTTGGGGGGGGGTTTGCATTTAATGCCTACATTGTCTTGTCTTAATAAGGTTAGAAATTGGTTTCTTAGCAAAATATTTTCCATGCTGCTCCCTCAAGTTTTCTCATCACTAGGGTCAAAAATTTAGAAAATCAAAACGGATATTCTTAAAACAAAGCCTTTTCAAACAAAATTCTCCAAGTGTATTGCCATGTAAGCTAACGCAGTCAGACAGTTCAGGGCTTTACCATTTGCATGAAGGAAGAGTGACAATTCTCTCCCAGCAATGCATTGGAATCGGGTTCCTTGGGCGTGAAGACGGCCCAATTCCCAGATCTACATTCCACCTGATCAGCTTCTGATCAGTTTATTACTATATAATTTTTTTTTTTTTTTAAACTGCAGGGAAGAAATGCTTGATGCATCTTTTCCAAATTGGGTTAAAAAATAATAATAATGGTAAGGTTGTTGCTAGGGGCAATGTTTTATTCCTGTTAGTTCGTCTGCCTTAAATAGGGGAGAAATACAAAGAGTTATAGGTTTACCTATTTTTTTCCTTTCTAGATTTTAGAGTGCGTTCCTTCCTATTTATCTTGAAACTATATCTTTATATGGGGCGGATTAATTTTTTATTTTATTTTTTTATTATTACCCCCTGCCCCACATCTTTCCTATAGCACTTTGCCATGAGCTAAATGTTTTGACCCCTTTCACACTGGGGCGTTTTTCAGGCGCTTTAGCGTTAAAAAAAGCGCCTGTAAAGCGCTTGAAAGAAGCCTCATCTGCAGTCCCAATGTGAAAGCCTGAGTGCTTTAAGAGTCCTTTCACAATGTAAGCGCTCGAAAAGCACCACTTAAACTAGCAGCGCTTTACCAAAGTTTTTCAAGCGTTATTGGGGCACTTTTAACCCCTGCTAGTGGTCAAATAAAGGGTTAAAAGCGCCCATAAAATGCTGCTGCCAATAGCACTTTTCAGGCGTTTTTACAGGCACTTCCCATTGATTTCAATGGGAGGGGGTGCTTTAGGAGTGTTGTATTTTTTAACCCTGCCAGCGCAGCGCCTTAGTGTGAAAGCACTTGGGCTTTTACATTGGGATTGCAGCTGCGGCTTCTTTCAGGTGTTTTACAGGCACTTTTTTTTTTTTTAAAGCTAAAGCGCCTGAAAAACGCCCCAGTGTGAAAGGGATCATAGTGTGAAAGCACTCGGGCTTTTACATTGGAATTGCAGTTGCAGCTTCTTGCCAGCGCTCTACAGGCGCTTTTAAACGCAAAAAGGCCCCAGTGTGAAAGGGGTCTTTAATTGCATTCTCCATCTTTGACGATGGTGGTGAAACACTATAGGGCAGTGATGGTGAACCTTGGCACCCCAGATGTGTTGGAACTACATTTCCCATGACGCTCAACTACACTGCCGAGTGCACGAACATCATGGGAAATGTAGTTCCAAAACCGCTATAGGCAATGCCAGATAAGATCACAGCCTTCAGTGTTGCAAGAGGATCTGAAGTTGGGGGAAGACCTCACCACCATGGTTTGGGAAGCAGAAATAATGACATGGAGAATTCTCATTAAGTTTCACTCTACTCAAACGGCTTAGTTTATTTTAATTTTTTTGTGTATGGGTAGTTGCACCAGTGGCCCCTGTTTCAGTACAGGTTCTTTTCTGGTGTAGAGTTTGAATTGTGATGTATGTTATTTGCAGCAGTAACTGATTTACAATGTGGTGTTACTCCTCAGCCATGAGAGTAGTTTTGCCCCAAAAGTTTTAGATCTGTTGCCAGTGTGGAAATAATTTTGTAGTAGGAATACACTTGTACATTAAGCCTTGTGTGCTCTTACACATATCAATATGTGAAATGTACATCTTGTTACAAGGGTATGTACTTTTTGTAAATCGCAGATCTTTGTAGGCAGAGCAAAGACTGAAAGCAAACATGCTTGTATGCCCTTAACTTTCCTCCAGGTTCGTTTTGCAGGATGTATGATTGGACACTTTTTGATGATTATGTGCTCTGCCAGTATTGTTCCCTGCTGTATCAATGTACATTTGCCCTTCCATACAGACAGCAGCAGGATTCATTGTGTACATTCCAGGGTGTATTTGCTCATGCCACAAATCTGTTAAATCATTGACTGTAAAGATCATGTAAATTATTCAATACATTTGCTGTCCCTTACCTTTTCAGAGATAACTGGGCCAACTTACTTCAGCCAACCTAGCAAAGTCTCTAAAGAATGTGCTGGCCTTTCCACCAGAAAATCCTTAATTGTATATTGCAGAGGAGTTAATAATCATTACTAAATAGTATTATGCTTCAGATGAATGGACACTGACCAAAAAAATTTAATAAAAAAAGAGGCAGGCATGAGACAAGTATTGGGAGTTTTTGGTTCTGCCATTGGTTTAGTCTCCAAAGACCAGATTGGCTTTGGAATAGTGGATGTCCATGCAGAGAAATCCTTCTTTGCAATGAAGTGTAATGTCTTTCTGACAGATGCTCATCTGTCAGGCTAGGGTGTTCAGGAGAACCTCTATGTTCAGGGACTGTGGTTGTTAGGAGTAGAAGTTGCTGATTAACATTCTGGAACCTTGGGCGATTCAGCTGGCTCTGTTGCACTGGTGTCTTACTTCAGGCTCTCCCAGAAAGGGCACAGTCTGACAATGCTAATGCAGTGGCATACATCAGAGGGATAAACAGCTAGAAAGAAAGTACTCGGGAAGAAGCAGAATTATTCTGGTCTTGGGTAGAACTTCACCTGATGTGGTTCTCTTGGCTTTCAGGTTTGACAGCAAACTGGACAAGATTATGTTCTGCATAGGAGATCTTCTGTCCATTGCAGTGAATGAACTGGTGACTCCCTGGAATCCGGTGCTTTGTTTTGTATGCCTTCCCTCCACTTCAACTCCTTCCTCACCGGTTTATATAAGATAAATGTGGAGGGTGTTTCGATGGTTCATATGGCTCATAGGCCTGACCAGGAAGAATGTGATATACAAACATTGTAGACCCCCTGGGCAGATCATTGTCTTATTATCCATGCTACTAGCTTCGACAGCATGGATGTTGAAGCCCATGTTCTTAGAAACAGGTGAGTTTCAGACTCCGATTCCTACCCTTAGCCCTGGTTCACATTGCTGTGATTTGATGTTTCAAATCGGCACCGTCCTAATCTGTGCGATGCCGGAAGGGTTCTAAAAGTTTTTGTACTACTTTTAGTGACTTCCAGTGACATCGGTGCAGAAACCCAAACAGATGTCTCTGAAATCGGGACTGATATCATGCGATTTCATTCCTGCACTCTATGTGAACCTGGGCTCAGGGGTAGAAGGTCAGCCTCCAGGAAGGAGTCCCTTCATACTTGAAAGGCTTAGTTCGCATGGTGTGAACTTCATACGTTCCATCATCTACAGTATGGCTGGAGGCAGGTTCCAGCTTTCCTTCTGTCTGGTCTGGGGATGTCCTTAACTTTGAGTGCCAGGAAAGGACAAATCTTGAGCTAGCTTTTCTTGGAAACCTGTTTTTCAGTTCTCGGTCAAAGCTTTTGCCAGGTCTTCACTCAGATTGTTCCTCTTGTGTGGCTTTAACTGGGCCCTTTTTTGGTTTTGCAGTCATCACCCTTTGGAACCCCTCCACTAGCTTCCCTTGCCACTTCTTAAATGCATGGTTGTGTTTTTGGTGGCTATTACTTCAGCTTGCAGGGTTTTGGCACTTTCCTGGTTCTTCAGGATAAGGCGCTATTGAAGCCTCAATTTCACCATCATGCCTCAAGTGACTTCTCATTTCATCTGAATGGAAACATTGTATTCCTATCCTTTTTTTCTTTTTTTTTGTTCTACGCCTCAAGTGTCCAAAAGAGCACGCGCTTTACACTTCTGATGAATTTCAAGCTGTTTTGTATTTATCTGAAGTCTACAGCTTTGTTTCGACATTGATTCCCTGCATGTTCTGCCCAATGGACCTGAAAGGGTCAGGCTCCTCCTAACTTTAAATATTTGCAGTTTGATTCTTCAGCTCGTTTCTCACGCCTCGGGGAAGGTTCCAAAGGATTTTACAGGCAGCTTTGTAATTATGTTCTGGCTTGTTTCCCCCTTCCTCGGGTTACCCATTTTGGCACATCCGATATATAGCACTGACTAAACTGTTTCCTGTGATGTACAATTAGGATTTGGGGTTTACAAGAAAAAGATCCTGCACCGTACATCACAGGAACCACCAATATCTCCTCTCTTGTGCGATGAATGTCATCGTATTGCCGTGCAGATCACATGCAAATTCAGCCATACAAACTGTATAGCTGAAATTGCATTCAACCAAAAATGGTACAGCACTTTTTTTTGGATCCCATCCATCACAATTTGCCAATTCACACTGTGATCTGCGAACAGATCTGGGGGTGTCATTAACTTTACATTGACACCCCCCAGTAGTGGTTCACAGAGCTCAGTGCGAGATGCAGAAACTGGCACCGAATCGCAGGGTTTTCTGCATTGTACTAGTATGAACCAGGACTGAGGGATCGATTATGCCTGGGTAGGAGATTTCTGCCATGTGTCCATTCACCTGAGGGTGGTAGTAATGCAGCTATGACTATTAACGCCGCTGTGACATACACTATCTGTAAAATAGTAGCATGAGAATTAAAGTAAATGTAAGCCTTTGCTAAAGGAATGTGTATTATGAATAACTGCCATGACTTTCCACCTCTTTTTGCATTTCGGTGTTGCTAAGGCCCTCTCTATATGCATTCATTGAGGGCTTCCTTTATGATAGTGACAAAAAGACTATGGGGGGTTATTTACTAAAGAAAAATGCACTTTGCACTGAAAGTAAAGTTGCTGTAGATCCGAGGGGGACATGTAAGGAAAAAGACAGCATTTTACCTTGCACATGATTGGATGATAAAATCAGCAGAGCTTCCCCTCATTTCAGATCTACCCCTTAGATTTAGAGCGAACTGCACTTCCAAGTGCACTTGCAGTGCAAAGTGGATTTGCCTTTTGTAAATAACCCCCTCATGTGTTGGTGCTTCTGGTCCCAACCATGGGTGTATGGGTGTGTGTGTGTGTGTGTGTGTGTGTGTGTGTGTGGCAGGGTGACTAAGCAGGGGGCAGTTATTTGCTATCAAGTTGAAACATCGTGGCAGAATTACCAGGAATTTGTTTAATAAGAGCAGCACTTTTTCAAATAATGTTGGCACATTTATAGGGTTGTGATGGAGTTAATATCTGTTTTGTGTTTAAAGCTGGCTGCTGTGGACAACAGGTCTTTATTCAAAAACACTTTTTGTAAAAAAAAAAAGTGATTTCTGTTCTCAAGGTGATATCCTGAACAACTTTTTTCCCCTTCCTTTGGGGAGAAGAGCTGCACCTTTTTTATAAATCGGCTTAGCTCAAACAGTAACTTTATATCATCACTTGTCCAATATTTCCTATTGTGACAGTTGAGGGGAAAAGAAAATACCAAATAAAAATTGGGCCATTTCTAATGGTGGTGTATTGTTAATATATTTCTTGTATACTACAAAGCCATGGCTGTGGACCGGGGTCCACGCTTACAAGCAAAGGCTTTCCTACTATTACAAATGTTCAGCAGCTCCTCTAATCCCCTGTTCTGCTGAACGAGAGCCACAATCCATTGCTGTACATTAATGATGGATTTCTGCCTTTCTTACATTTTAATAGGGCTGCTCTGCAGCTTTTGTACAGTTTAAAGATTTTAAGTTAATAAATAAAAAAGCACAACTGTCACATTGTGTTGGGTTTTTTTTTTTGCATTAAAGTCAAAGGTTTTTCAAACACTGCTTATTAAAACCAGCTAAAAGTTTTTTGTTTTGTTTTTTCTTTTCTTGTGTGGCTGACTTTTTGGACATTTCTGGCAGATCTTCATTGCCATTTACTCACTGTTACCAGACAAATGTGAAGTCACCCCCAGTGGAGATGGATGGCGGTTTAATATCCATCCAAACTGACAACTGTCCTTATTGAAAACCGGCCATGTCGAGAACGACAGGCTATCAGAAGAGAGGTGCTGCCATAGATATCCATTCAGCTCAGACTTTCAGTGCCTTGCAAAAGTATTCACCTCCTTAGCTTTTTACATTACAGCCTTTTTATTTCAAATTTTTTTTTTTTAAGTTCAATTATTTAATCGATCAGATCACAATAGTCTAAGTTAGTGAAGTAAAATTAGAAAAAAAAAAATTGCATAAAACTTTTTTAGAAATAAAAAAAACTGATACTCGGCATGTGCGTATGTATTCATCCCCTTTATGAAGCCCATCTCTGGCGCAACCAATTACCGTTAGAAGTCACCTGTGTGCAATCTAAGTGTCACATGATCTGTCATTACATATACATTTGGAAAGGCCCCAGAGGCTGCAACATCTCAGCATGAGGCACCACTAACCAAACACTGCCATGAAGACCGAGGAACTCTCCAAACAAGTAAGAGACAATGTTGTTGAGAATTATAAGCCAGGGTTAGGTTATATAAAAAAAAAAAAAAAAAAATCAAATCTTTGATGATCCCTAGGAGCACCATCAAATCTATCATAACCAAAGGGAAAGGACATGGCACAACAGCAAATCTGCCAAGAGATGGCCGCACACCAAAACTCAGAGGGGTCAAGGAGGGCATTAATCAGAGAGGCAGTGATGGTGAACCTTGGCACCCCAGATGTTTTGGAACTACATTTCCCATGATGCTCATGCACTCTGCAGTGTAGTTGAGCCTCATGGGAAATGTAGTTCCAAAACATCTGGGGTGCCAAGGTTCGCCATCACTGCCCTAAGGTAACCCTGGAGGAGCTGCAGTGTTCCACAGCTGAGACTGGAGTATCTGTACAATCCATAGAGCTGGCCGCTCTGCCATAAAACCCAAAAGAAAACAATTACTTTCAGCAAAAATGGCACATTTTGCGTTTGCCAAAATGTATGGCAGAAGGTGCTCTGGTCTGATGAGACTAAAATTGAACCTTTTGGCCATCAAAGAAATCGCTATGTCTGGTGCAAACCCAACACCTCACATCACCCAAAGAACACCATGCACACCGTGAAACTTGGTGGTGGCAGCATCATGCTGTGGGGATGTTTTTCAGCAGTCAAGACTGGGAAACTGGTCGGAGTTGAGGGAAAGATGGATGGTGCTAAATACAGGAATATTCTTGAGCAAAACCTGTAGCTCTCTGTGTGTGATTTGAGGCTAGGATGGAGGTTCACCTTCCAGCAGGACAATGACCCCAAACACACTGCTAAAGCAACACTTGAGTGGTTTAAGGGGAAACATGTAAATGTGTTGGACTGGCCTAGTCAAAGTCCAGACCTCAATCCAATAGAAAATCTGTTGCTGTTCACAAGCGCAAACCATCCAACTTGAAGGAGCTGGAGCAGTTTTGCAAGAAGGAATGGGGAAAAATCCCAGTGGTAAGATGTGGCAAGACTCAGAGACTTATCCAAAGCAACTTGGAGCTGTGATGGCTGCAAAAAGGGGGCTCTACAAAGTATTGACTTTAGGGGAGGTGAATAGTTATGCACATTGACTTTTTCTGTTATTTTGTCCTATTTGTTGTTTGCTTCACAATAACGAAAACAATCTTCAAAGTTGTGGGCATGTTGTGTAAATTAAATGATGCAAATCCTCAAACAATCCATGTTAAGTCCAGATTGTGAGTTAACAAAACACAAAAAAAATGCCAAGGGGGGTAAATACTTTTGCAATCTACAATACCAGCTCTGATCCTAACGCATCTGATTTTTAAAGCAGATCTTTTTCTTCAACTCTCCATCTATTAAATCTTCTGCCCTTGTTGTTTTAACTTTGGCTAGTAAAAAAAAAAAATCTTTTTTCTGCCAGTAAATTACCTTATGCAGCCCACTTCCAACTTAGAGCTGAATGGTACTTTAAGAGCTTAAAAAAAATAAACTAAACTAAAAACTTGCTAAAAGCCCTGCAAATGCTTTGTCAAAACATTCACCCTGCTCTTATACAAGCTGAAGCTCATGTGAAACAAGCCTTAGGGTTACCGTGTTTCCCCGAAAATAAGACCTAGCGTGATTGTCGGTGATGGCTGCAATATAAGCCCTAATTAAAAGGTCCTTGTAGGGCTTATTTTCGGGAAACAGGGTAGGGCTTAGATTGCAGCTATCGCCGACAATCACGCTAGGTCTTATTTTTGGGGAAACTATCATCATACACAGCCTGTGAAAAAAAAAGGAGAAAACTTCTTTAAAGTGGTAACGCCCCCCCCCCCCCCCCCCCCACCCAAACCTCCCTCAAACAATGAAGAGACACCACTCTCAACCAATACAGGAACATGCGTTAGCATTTTTATTATTGATAATTTACATTTGGATTTTTTTTTTCCTGAAACCTATTTTCTAGATCTCTTCAGAAACAACTTCAGCAGTAGCAAATAAACTTAAATAATTATTTTTTTTTATTTTTTTTTATTTCCACCATCACCACGATATATACACTTAATACAAACATTGTAAGAGCATACTTAGCACAGCGTATGTGAAACTGCATACACAGGTCTGTGGCAGGGCTGTGTCTGCGCACCCTAAAACTTATGGGAAAGTACATTTTTAAAAATAAAAAATAAATACTTCTGGTATTAAAGCATGTACAGTGAATTCCAGTGACATTTTGTGGTTTCAGATTCACAATACAGTGTATAGCTTATTGCATACCTTCCATTAAAACTCTCTCTCTGCCCAAGTAACACAAACACACCACTCTCTCCTCCTAAATTAAAACAGTTTACATTTTATATTTGTACAGCCACTGGAAAAAAAAAATTAAATAAAAACTCCTGGCTCACACGCTTAGCCTTTTGTAGTCCCAACTGCAAGCATTTGCGACCACCCTAAAAACCCCAGAAGTCTTGACAGTCATGCAAAATAACCCCCCCTCCCCCACCCCTCTGTGCTGTAACAGCCTGATTTAGCCAATTACAAGACAGTAAAAGTAAGGGCATTATTTCCCCCTATGTATGTATACCGACCCTCGTCTTACTTTACAGTGCACAACCTCTGCAAGCAATCTTTGGCTCTCAAGCTGTACAACTACAAGTCCCAACTGCCAAAGCACCCTGTAGCCTGTATAGCAACTACCAACATCTGTTCCATTTTTCTACATCATATTGTATGTTTGCCATCATCTTCCAACATGCCTACAACATTTTGTGCAGAACCTATCGCTATATAAAAGTGTAATGCGGTGAGTTTTCTTCCAATAGTCATGTTAAAGAGGCAGTAAACCCTGATGGGTTTACTTCCTCTTTGATTCCCTGCAAAGGTAAAGCATAATGGACTACTATGCATCGCATCGCATAGTAGTCCATTATGTGTCACTTACCTGACACAGGAGCCAGCGAAGTCACCGCTGTCCCCTGTAGTCCGGAGCATCCATCTTCTCGGTGGGTCTCGCAGCTCTGCCGCTGTCACTCGGCGAAGCCGTGATGACGTCACTCCCGCGAATGCGCACGGGAGCCGACACGCACGGCATCTACGTTGTTGAAGATGCCCCGCTCAGTGCGCCTGTGCGCTGTAGACAAGTGTGTTGTAAGGGTTTACAACCACTTTAAAACACGTGTTTGTGGTTTCAGGTTGGCATTTATAATACAGTCTCTATTAAGAGATTGGTCTCCTTCAAAAGACAGCCTTGAACGCAAAGTTTTAAATAGTCTGACGGTACCATCAAAGCCTCATTACAGTATATATGTAGCTTACAAACCACTACGAAAAAAAAAATACAAGTTACTTCTTATAAGATGTCCGTTCATTTACATCAGGGGTGCCCAAACTTTTGAAGAGCGGGGGCCACTTAAGCAACTTGGTAACCGGTTGCAGGCCACAATGAGCGGAGTGGGTGGATGGCATGTCCGTGAATGCAGAGCGGACACGGACGCAGCCCACGATACTTTTTGGTGGATCGTATTGGAGGTAGAACACAAGTCGGTTTATGTCTGCCACTACTTAGAAGAAGAATGGAGGGTCCAATTGGGACTGTCGGACCGACTGTGTGAAAGGGGTCCAAGGCTGCTTTCACACTGATGTGATGCTGTTTACCCGCACCACGTGTGCAACACAGTGTACCTTTTGGCTTTCCTGCAGTTTGCAATAGACTTCTATTATATTCTGCAAGTTTGGTGCACTTTCAGAAAGCTCACCAAACTCGCAGATAATAATAGAAGTCTATGGCTCAGTGCAGGTAACCCGCAGGTACACTGCTCTTCATCTGCAGATCAGTTTGAAAGCAGCCCAGTAACCATTGCAGAAAAGATATGCCCATATATACACTGTGATTTTAGTAACAAACTGACCTTTAATAACAGTTTTCTTTCTATTCTATCCCAGAGCAGGAGGTCGCGGGCCACATGTGGCCCCCGAGCCACTGGTTGGGCACCCCTGATTTACATACTAGATGGATGTGCAAGTCCACCCACAGACTGAACATTGTAAGCAGAGCAGCAAAATCCCATTTCTATATCAAAATCAATGTTTTTTTTTCCCATTGCCTGCATTAGCTCTTAGACTCGGTTCACGCTGGAACCAGCTGCGTACCGCGCAAGAACACCGTGTGTGTGTCCCCATTCTCCAAGGCCTGTGCCTGAATTCGGCCCTGAAACTGAGCCAAAGACACACAGCATTTCTGTGCAGACCACTCCGCAGTTGCCCAGGAAATATGTGAACCGGCTCCAAAGAAAGCCGGCCCCGTTATCCTGCTATGTGAATTGGATGCAAGGGAAATTCACATAGGTGTGAACCCAACCTAAAGGAAAAATTTGCCACATATTTATTTTTTAGGTTCAGAAATATAAGGTAAGTGGTTTGAAAAAAATAAAATAAAAAAAAGGTTTTTATATCCATTTTTAAAAATATCTATAGCACAGTGTATAAAAACACATTTCTAGTTTTAAAAAGAACCATTTAATAAATGATAAAAAAAAAAAAAGCTCCGAGCACTATGGGTTATAGTGTCAACCTGCAATGAAGCCGGCTTTGTCCAAACCGTCGCACAGACCCGTCTAAGGAGGGGTGAGTCTCATATCCAGCTCATTCACTTTTCTAAGTACATTTCAGCTCAAGCATTTAAGGGCTCGTTCATAACTTATCCATTGAGCTGCATTTTTTTTTTTTTTGCACGTCACATGGGCGATGTGGACAGAGTACCGCAAAAACAACTTTTTTTTTCTAGGTGTCCTGTTCATACTATACATGAGCAGTGGCCTGCAGAAAAGCCTGTCTCAATGGAACAAAAAACAGTAAAATGTGAACAGAAGCCTAAAGCTCCACCTGCTGGATAAATTGAAAACATCATGCTATTGCCTTATATGCCAGATTTATCTGGCAAAACAATAAAATGAAAAAAAAAATTTTTTTAGTACGGACCATAATAACATAATAAAGAATGTATGTATAATGCCCTTGTACATCCCCCTTAATATTGCCCAAGATTTATTTTACTTTAACCCGCTGACGCTTCCCGGCCCTTTAAGGGGTTTTAGATGTCAGGGGATGGGGCTTATGATCAGGTGATTGGCAGTCGCAAGGTCAGAAAGCTCCCGACCGTGCTTCCAGTTAGCCGTCAGCAACTGTGTCGGGGGGAGCGCGCTCAGCGCAGCGGTGTTTGGTACGCACATATGCGGCTGCTCAGTGCCAAGGCCCACTCTGGGGGAGATTTACTAAAACCGGTGCAAGCTGTGCACAGTAACCAATCAGCTTCTAGGTTTTATTAGCAAAGCCTAAATGAACAAGCTGATTGGTTACTATACACAGCTGCACCAGATTCTGTGTGCTCCAGGTTTAGTAAGGCCCCTTTCACACTGGGGCAGTGTGGGGGCGTTGGTGGTAAAGCGCCGCTATTTTTAGCGGCGGTATATGGCCGCTAGTGGGGTGGTTTTAACCCCGCTAGCGGCCGAAAAAGGGTTAAAACCACCCGCAAAGCGCCGCTTTGCCGGTGGTATAGCCGTGCTGCCCCATTGATTTCAATGGGAAGGAGCGGTGTATTCACTCATTTTCTGTATTACAATCTATCGGGGTATAACTGGACAATCCATTTAATGGCTTTATGGTAACAGACAAAAAGGTGCTGAAGAGACATCTCATGTCACAGAAAACGTAACTTTAGGGCGAGTCGACCCATCACTTTCTTCCTAAAAGTGAACTATAATTTCCGCGTTGAGAAGGCCTTTGAGAGCCGACACAATGCAGTAACCCACAGCACCTAGTCCGCTTATGTGGTTTTGGCTACAGAACACTGCTATGGGTAACTGACGTGGACAGCTCTCTTCACAGTGCTATTATCAAATCACGTCCAATAACTCCTCTAGACGTAAAAAGTGCAAACAGTAATCTGTTGTCCCCCTCCCCTCCCCTCCCCTCCCCCCCCCCGCCACTTACAATATCTATCATCAACAAAACACACATCCCTCTGCAGCCTTCATAACCATACACTTCCAGTCCTCTCTATACACTTTGTGCAATGAACCTGCTTATTCGCCATTCTCTCACCTCCATCACTACCCAGTCTCAGGTATTCGTCTACTTACCAGTCCCACCACACCTGCTTCTACCAAGTGCTGAATACAGAACCGTTTGATTACAGACTTCTGATTTGCAAATTTAAAGAAAAAAAAAACACCCCTTTTGGAAAATGCGCTAAACAGACCCACAACGACTAGCACACGCACACACATACAAAACAACAGAAAACGCCTGAGATGGAAGTGCCTTATGTAGCTGATGGTATGGGGTCCGGGCCTTTACTCTATGCACTGGCACTAAAACATTACTGGCAGGAAAGCGGGCAGAATGAACAGATGCGGTAAATTCTTATTTACACCGAGGACTTTGTGTGGTACCGGGGAGGACAGGGTTGTGTCTCCAGCTCCCTGGTAAATCCGATCTGACAACAGTCCTGCAGAATCCATGAGCAGATTGTATGAACGCTCAGCCTGTAAATGACCCAAAAAGGGTATATAATACATCTCGGAATACACTGTACTTATAACGTCTGTCATTTAGAGAGACAGCATCCGCAGATTGCCGCTGATGGTCCATGAAATGTTTATAGCTTGGGTTTTCTGCCTTTCTTTCCAGTGCAAGTAGGAAATTTTGAGGCTTTCTGGATTTCAAGCCAAGGTTCTCTGTCTAGGTTTTATCCGGGGGTAAAGCTGTGCAAGAGAAAATAAAAAAGGTAAACATGCAAAATGGTCAATGAATGTAGGACTCCATACACAAAAAGTGTTCTGTGGCCCTTAGCAACCACTCTCCCCCCCCGTCTAGGTCTAAGGTAGCCATAGATTTTATCAGATGGGTCATTAGACGTAGAGTGAAGGGGCTGCATGATGCAAGCTGAATGCATGCCGAGGTAGGCTCACACAAAACACAATCTCGGGACAATCTTCATTAGCGTTACCATCACATTGCAAAGTGTGTGGCCAACTGAACAGCTGGAACCAAACTCCAACAGACAAAGGAAAAACTTTCAGAAACCAAACTATTCAAACACGAGGCCCTTGCGATTCTAACATTAAAACGTATCTAGAAACCAAAAATGTAATATCGCAGCCTGCTGGTCCTCGGTGTGGTGGCTGCATTCATTTTATTTTTTTTTTAAGTTTCTTTTACTTTATTTTCAAATGGGTACTCTGGAAAGAACATATTTCCTTTCCATGGGTGGCTATGTCATTCCCCCACTGTATTTATCCACTTCGCATCCAGGCCAATTCTGACATTTCTCTCCGACATGTAAAATTCATATTTTTTTTGCTAGAAAATTACATAGAACCCCCAAACATTATATATGTTTTTTTTTTTAAGCAAAGATCCTAGAGAATACAATGGCGGTCGTTGCAAGTTTTTATTTCTCACGGTATTTGCGCAGCAATTTTTTGAACACGTTTTTTTCAGTAAAAGTTTCATGCCTTAAAAAAAACAAAAGAAAAACAGTAAAGTTATCCCAATTTTTTTGCATAATATGAAAGAGGAAGATACGCCGAGTAAATAGATACCCAACATGTCACGCTTCAAAATTTCACGCGCGCGTGGAATGGACGCCAAACGTTGGTATTTAAAAATCCCCATAGGCGACGCTTTACATTTTTTTACTGGTTACATCTTTTGGGTTACAGAGGAGGTCTAGGGCTAGAATTATTGCTCTCGCTCAAACGTTCGCTGCGATACCTCACATGTGTGGTTTTCATATGTGGGCGGGACTTACGTATGCGTTCGCTCCTGCGTACAAGCTCACGGGGACAGGGGAGCTTTTACATTTTTTTAGTTTTTTTCTATTGTTAATGTTATTTTTATTTTTTTAGTTTGATACTTTAAAAAAAAATTATTTTTGGATTACTTTTATTCCTATTACAAGGAATGTAAACATCCCTTGTAATAGGAATATGGCACGATTGGACCTATTTACAGTGAGATATGGGGTCACTAAGACCCCATATATCTCACCTCTGGGCTGGGAAGTCTAAAATAAAAAAAATTTAAATAAAAAGGTCCTGGCTTCCCAGCCAAATCGGCGCCGTTAATTTGAATGCAGAGGCCGGGCGTGACGTCATAACATCACGCCCAGCCTCCGAACGATCATAGAGACTCCGGGGACGATCTGGTCCGCTGGAAATCTCTATGGTATCATCCGGGGGGGCCGGTGGATCCTGTGACCGACTCACCGATGGAAGCGGTGAGTCGCTAGAAGCACCGGAGGGAGGGGGGGGGGATGTCCCCTCCCGCCGCCAGTAAGAATGATCAAGTGGCGGAATAGCCGCTATGATTGTTCTTATGGTGCAGGGAATTGCCAGCTAAAAATGCTGATATCTGAATGATGTCTGTGGCCTCAGGCATCATTCAGATATTACACCACAAAGCCCACGACGTCATATGACGTAGTATGGGCGCCAAGTGGTTAAGGAGGGAGCCATGCTATCACCATAGGATGTTCTCCTGATATGGACTGCAGACATGTCTGTATCTCTATCTTTATTACATGGAGGACAGGGCAATTGGTAGTTAATAGAAGATAGCTAAGAAGGAAGATATTCTTTGGTGCAGATCACAGGCAGTGACAAGGATGCAGCCTTTCTGGCAGGATCAACAAGTATTGTCTCCATTTTCTGAAAATGTTCAGAGCTTGGGAAAAAAAAAAAAAAAAAGAAGAAATGCAGCCACCACATCTAAGGACTGTAAACTTCAATATACAGCATTTTTGTTTTTGGGCTTACTTATTTTCTAGCGACTGAATTGTGCATTTCACCATACATGACAGGTCTATTGAATTCAAAGGAATACTTTAAAAACGGCTGCTGTCACATTAGTAGTGGAAATGTTAATCCATCTGTCTCCCAATAACCCAGCACAAGCCTTTCCGGTGCCAAAGAGAAGTATGGGAAAGACGTGCCCTTCAAGCAACTAACCTTGCGTTGCCTCCCAACACTCTTTTCACCCAAAAACATGACCCGACACACGCCTCTGTACTTAAAGTGATTAAAACCATAAAAATCAAAATGTATTACTTGCGTCTCTTTAAAATGAAAGTTTAGCCAAAATCTAACTAATGCAGGCATTACACAGTCGAATTTCGAACTAATTTTCTTTTCAAAATCAGAAAGTTTTTTTTTTTTTTTTTTCGTGATCCGATGGCGCCACCATTGATTTTCGAAATTCGGCTGACTAAGCCTTCAATTTCACCTCATGTCGCTACAGAAAATAATTTTCGTGACTAGGAATCTTCTTTTCTCTCCGTAAATTTTCTTTTCTTATAACATTTCTCGCACGATTCTCCCATCATTGATTAGAATATCGTTTGTTTTTCAAAAAATTTCCAACATGTCTGATTCCGGAAATTTGATTTCCGCACGAAAATCGGCTGTTGCTGCATTATTGGTGCGAAATTCATACGAAAACTCTTAGATACGATTTTCTAAAGAAAATTCTTTCGGAATTCGAACAGTGTATGGCCCGGCATAAGCCTACTCCCCCACCCCTATTCCAACGCTGGATACACACTATCCAATTTTCTTTCGAATTTTTTCCTTTAGATTTACCAGAACCATATAATAATAGAAGGTCAAACACTTTCAATTTGTATGCAGTCAGGCAGGCCTTTCCACTACATAGTTGAAGGTAAATCTAAAGGAAATTGAACAAAAAAAAGTTGTATAGTATGTATCCTTCTTTAGACTACTCTACCCTGTGAAAGAAAAGATGCTTATACCTACCTATTCTGAAGTCACTCTGGTCCCTCACAGGATCTCTCCAGCGGCAGCTTCAGCGAAGAGGGGATCGCAAACAATGACTGCAAATGCCTGTGCAGTGACGTCACCCATAGGCTTACTATGAGGCATCCGCGGATCCTCCTCTACACTGAAGCTGGTGCTGGGACATGATCATGTGACCGGAGCAGCTTAATAGGCAAGTATAAACATATAGAAGATAGAATAGTCTTAGAATGGGGGTGGGAGTGGGTGTCTATCTTGGCCCAACGTGATGCGTTTCGTCCCTCCCACTTGGCGTCTTTATAAGTGGGAGGGACGAAACGTGTCAAGCGGGGACCAGATGGATATTACAAACTCACTGGGTGATTGTCGTTTACATGCCCCTATGATCTTACAATGCTATAAGTGCATTTGTTTTTAACCTTTTCAATAAACCAAGCAATATTATGCTATATACACCTCTCTCTTAGTTGGTACACTTTATACCACCGCTATGGTAACCTGGTAATCGGAGAAGGAGGGGGGAGACAGTCCTATCCATTGATGCAGGATAAAGACATTGCCATTTTAAATGATATTGCTGGTGAGTGGGGACCCAGGAGGGGAGCAGAGTGGCACTGGAATCTTTACAAGCAAGAAATAACCAAGTTTGGCACTTTATCTGCATGGATAGATTTTCACTTCCGATTGCGCAGTTATGAACTTTATAATTGCACAAGCACTTTTTATATATTAGTTAATATAGGAGCCTCTCTAAGTTTTTAATATGATTTATTGTCAATACTTGAGTTAAGCTTTTAAAAGTACAAAAGCTACACAGTCTATAATGGGACACTTACCCCCAGGAGGTTCTTAGGCACATATCCTTCCTTTTCATTAAGACGCGCCCACCACCAGTCTGTCTCCGTGTCATCTTTGCGTCTCAGAATGGTGATGGCGTCACCTTCCCGGAAGGACAGCTCATCCGCATTTTGTGCTTCAAAATTCCACAGGGCATATACAAGTCCTTTGTTCATTACCCCCAGCTTCTCCTGAACACCTTCATTATAAAAAAAAACACAACACACGTTGATTAGAGGAATTCCTCTGTGGCAAGGTCAATAAATTGCTGTGTTTAGAACATTTACAGTCTCAAAATCATTGTGTTTGATGGGAGTGTTAAAGCTAAACTCCAGGTAGCTATAAAGTATTAAAATCAAACGTAGCTCAGTATTCATTAATAGATACTTCAAAACCAGAATATTTCACCCACTTCCAGTGCAGGCAAATTCTCCGTTTTCAGCGCTGTCGCACCTTGAATGACAATTGCTCCATTACGCAACACTGTACCCCAACAAAGTTTTTTTTTTTTTTTTGGTTTTCTTTTAGGTGGTATTCAATCGCACGTTTTATTATTGATATAAAAATATGCAAATAAATAATCTCTCTCGATGAAATTTGAGCCAGATTTCTTTGGTCAAAAGAATAAATAAAAATCAGTGTATATTATTTAGTATGTATAAAAATTTGTCTACAAATTATGGTATATACGAAAACAGGTCAATCCAAATGTACTGGCTGTCTATTCTTGAGGCTCTAAAATACCAGGACAGTATAAATATCACTGAAATTAACTATTTTTTGGAAAGCAGACAGTCCAAGGTATTTAGTAAGAGGCATAGAGAGTTTTGTTTTTTTAAAGTTGCCATTTTTTTAAAATGAAATTAAATAAAATTTGTTTCTCCCCACCCAAAAAGTTGTCATTTTAACAAGATATTTCTAACACACATCATAGACATACTTATAATTACACCCCAAAACACATTCTGCTACTCCTTTTGAGTACAGAGATACCACACACGTGAGACTTTTACAGCCCAGTCACATAAAGAGGCCCACAATCCAAGGAGCACCTTTAGGCTTTTGTGGAGCATAAATTACACATTTATAGCAGTCCTAGTTCCTACAAGCCAAGCAAACCTAGCCTACTGGCTGCCCCCAGGAATGAGCCTAAAGAAGGAAAGAACGATCGAGTTCCTGTGGTTCTAGAAGTGCAGTTGTTTGCAGGGGATGGTGGAGACTGCAGTCTCGCAAGAAAGCAGTCAGCAAGATGTGCAGGTGGATCAGTTCAGGCTGCAGGTAGAGACATGGTCAGCAAACAGGCAACGGATCAGTCCAGGCAACAGGCAGAAACCTGGTCAAACTGGCCAGGGATGGTACAGGCGGCAGGCAGAGACAACATTGCATTGGTGTGGCGATGATCAGGGACACCACTGCAGGCTTATATTGGTGTGGTGACACTGACTTGTGTGGCGGTGATCTAAGACAATGTAAGCGGTGTGGCGGTGATCAGGGACAAAATGACCGGTGTGGTGGTGACACTGACTGGCAGCACTGAGCTGGTGATATTGCAATGTGGTGATGGTGAGCAGAGACAATGACTGGTGGCACCAACATACAGCTATATCAGAACAGTCAGCCATTGTACATAATCATTGCTTCAGAAGTACAATGTCACCATAGTGACAAATTTACAATTTCTTTTAAAAATCCTGTGACCGAACAGGTGCAGTGTCACCATTGTACTGCTCTTGCGGGGAGGGGGGTTGGGATATTTTTTTTTGACAGTACGATTACCTATACAGTGATCATCACTGTAATAAGCAATCGATCTTGAACAGTTTGGCATCCATTTATGATGCCATTGTTAACCATTGTGAGTGCTGTGATTGGCTACACCTATCACATGGTACAGGGTCGCTGTGACTGGCCCTGTACCATGTGATCATTGACTTATCACAGAGCTCAAGTAGTAAGCAATGGCATTGTGAATGAAAGCAATTGTTTTCTACTCGACATGCGAATGCTGTGATTGGTCACAGTGCAATGGTACCAGGGCCAATCACAGTGACTTAGTACGCTGATCAGTGATCTGCTGTGTCTGGTAGAAACACTGGTCACAGATCGCACCACTGCCCCACGGGTACATCTTCCTCCCAAAATACCGCTTGTCCTGCTTGGGCGTTTGTATACAGTGGCGGAGTGTGAAGAGGTTTAAACAAGATGCTGCTTTTGAATCAAAGGTGAATGACCGTTTTATAATGCATTTGACTAAAATTACCATAAAGAAACTGTGAACATTGGATGTAGCCCTCTTCCATTTCTTCACATTTGTCAGCAGCGGTCTCCGTGTCACTGATAGTGGTGGCAAAGATGGCGGCCCCGCACTCTACCAACATCTTGCACAGGTGGACGCTGTTACAGGAAGCTGCGCAGTGTAAAGGAGTCCTGGCAGGAAGAAAGCACACAATCTCAAATCAGCAGAAAATATTTAATGAAAAACTGCTTTGGCATACACACACACACAGCAATCTGATTGTACAATCTCCACACACTTGGCAGGGGGGGGGGGGATTCCAGAATAAAGCAAAAAACTGCATTAAAACTTGTACTGTCTGCTACAATCTTTGCAGAGTTCTAGCACACCTTTCATTAAAGGTTGCTAGTTCACTTTTTTGTGGGTTGGGGGTGGAGGAGTTGAATTGCTTGTTTACAAATTGCCTTTTAAAATGATTTGCATAAGGAGGGCAGATGCTGCCAAAAAAAAAAAAAAAAGCAGAATTTTGGTTTGCCCTAGAAAGTCCACTTAAACCACTTGACCACTGGGCACTTAAAACCCCTTCCTAACCAGACCAATTTTCAGCTTTCGGTGCTCTCACACTTTGAATGACAATTACTCAGTCATGCAACACTGTACCCATATGACATTTTTGACATTTTTTTCAAACAAATAGTGATTTCTTTTGGTGGTATTTAAACAGCGCTGTTTTTTTTATTTTTTGCGCTATAAATCAAAAAAGATTGAAAATTCAGTAAAAAAAAAATAAAAAAATTTGTTTCTGTTAAAATTTATTGCACAGTGTTGCAGTGTTAGAGTATTGCACAGTGTTGCAGAGTATTGCAGTATTGCACAGAATTGGCAGAGTATTGCAGAGTATTGCACAGTGTTGGCAGAGTATTGCAGAGTATTGCACAGTGTTGGCAGAGTATAGCAGTATTGCACAGAATTGGCAGAGTATTGCACAGTGTTGGCAGAGTATTGCGCAGTGTTGGCAGAGTATTGCGCAGTGTTGGCAGAGTATTGCGCAGTGTTGGCAGAGTATTGCGCAGTGTTGGCAGAGTATTGCGCAGTGTTGGCAGAGTATTGCGCAGTGTTGGCAGAGTATTGCGCAGTGTTGGCAGAGTATTGCGCAGTGTTGCAGAGTATTGCGCAGTGTTGCAGAGTATTGGCAGAGTATTGCAGTGTTGCAGAATAGTGGCAGATTATTGCACAGTATGGGCAGAGTATTGTAGATTAAACTAAACATCCAGCCCACAGCGCTGCTGCCATCTCTATCCCTCTCCCCTCTCACTGTCCCGATCGGTACAGAGAGGGAAGGGAGGAACCGGTGTCATGACGTGACGCTGGTTTGTTTACAAGTGATCGCTCTGTCACTTGACGGAGCGATCACATGGTAAACGGCCGCTACCAGCAGCCATTTACCGTGATACCTGATGTGCGGATGTTTGTGGGCGCGTGCCCCAGGGGGCGCGTGAGAGCAAGATTCTGGGAGGACGTCCATGGACGTCTACTCAGAAAAACACAACCGCGCTGTAGCTGTCTTTTTGCTATGGCCCCCGTCGGCAAGTGGTTAAATAAACTGTACCTGACAGTAGATGTAGTACCGATTACTATGGGCTATACAGTATAAGGGATTGTCTGACGAGGTATGAACTAAATTGGCCAGGTAAGCTATTAAACTACACAGCTGCTGATATATTTTTGGAAGAGTCTAAATAGATTGTGCAATCAGATTATAAGATGTGTAGCAAACGTAATCTATTCAGCCATCTTTATCTGTTCGTTTGTCCGATAAGCACAACCTGGAGCTCTTGTGAGGTTTGTACGCTAATTTTCTGATGGGCGCAATTTGCATAATTTTAAGCACACATCACTAATTCCCACACAACAATGCATACCACCACTGTAATGTTGCTCAAGCACCAAACCTTGTATTGTGGGAAGAAGGCAAAGTGCATGTTCACTACCAGGACACGGAACAGATAAAATGTGCCCGACTTATGTGGCAAAATCCGTCAACCTGTAATATATGGTAACTTACCCAGCTGCCAGTTTTGCCCTTTTCTTTTCCAACAAGTTTGCAGCTGTTATATAAAAGAAGCATCATTCCACTAATCAGATTTCCACCCTTTATCAGAACGTGTCAGGATGGACATAAAGGCCGCCAGTGCAGTTTTTTTAATATGAAGTTTTGGGGACTGTCAAGTGAATCAATGACCTGGAAACAAGCATGGAGCCTAGCAAGTACCTCCTGGCACAAATACTTCTTTCATGCCAGTGACTCAGTGGTAAAGGATGAACACAACACCTTTAAAAGCCAAGCCATCAATGGCAGCCATCTTCTTCCTGTTTTGCCCCACTTTTATGTAACTTTTCTGTTTTGTATTAAATTACATCAGGTTATTAGTTATTATCTAGTGGCCGGTTTTGAACTACTGCAAACTTGTTTACTTAGGTAAACTGGCATCATTCGCCGCTCTCCTCGTGTTTAGTGCTAGTTAGTTCAGTCCTAGATAGCCCCTCCCCATTTCTTTCATGTTCTCTCAGTCAGTGTAAGTTATTCAAAGAGATAGGGCTGTAATGGATGTCATCATGAGTGTTATAAGTGAAATGCCTATTTCTGGTACTCTTATAGATATAAGTGCTTATCTTTTACTATCAGCTATCAACCTTAAAGGGATTGTAAAGCGATTTAAAAATAAAAATTAAAAATAACAAACATGTTATACTTACCTCCACTGTGCAGCTCGTTTTGCACAGAGTGGCCCCGAACCTGCTCTTCTGGGGTCCCTCGGCGGCTGTCTCGGCTTCCTCTCTCAGATGCTTCTCACGTTCATTTGAGCTCCCTCGCATGGTGAGAATCATCTGCGGGCGCGCTCCCGTGATACAGCCGGCAGCTATAGGCGCTCGCTGTATCACACAGCCCCGCCCCCCGGCGCTCCACGTCAGTGGATGTGATTGACAGCAGCGCGAGCCAATGGCTGCGCTGCTTTCCATCCACTCCAGCCAATCAGCGGCCAGGCTGAACGGTGGAAAGGACGTCGGGGGACGAGCGCGGGACTTTCGAGGGGTGAGGTAAGTAAAACGGGGGGGGGGGGCAGGGGGCGCGGGCGCCAGGACTGTCAGATGTTTTTTCACCTTAATGCATAGAATGCATTAAGGTGAAAAACCATTTACCTTTACAACCCCTTTAATCATACTCATTTAATCAAAATTAAGATGTCTGCCAGCTTCTCCCTTCATGTGGAACGAAACCGCAAGGGTTAAAAAGAGCAACGTCAAAAAGAAGATTGCGCCTTTTTTCGGCACCATGAGACTACACCCTAGAGGAAGAAGGGGCTGAAAACAAGAGGACCCTATATATATTACGATAGTCTGCTTTTTCCTTTTTAAGACATAACCCAGCTAAAAAGCTTATACTCCGTCACAATAATGAATATGTATAATTTGTGGTTTGTACACGCTGTCTTTCATCAAATTTTTGATTTGCTAGTAAGATATCCGGCTCATTGTTTATCAGCCGGAGTTCAGGAAATAAAATAGAGAAGTATCTGAATACTGAACTGTGTCTGCGTCAGTGTTTGACTTCAAGTGTGCACACTTATATATTGAGGATTAATTTGGCCAAAAACAGAAACAAAGGTACTGAGCGGTTCTAGTTCGGATCCAAAATAGGGCTTAGAAAAACTCATTGGGGTTGATTTACTAAAACTGGTGAGTGCAAAATCCGGTGCAGCTCTGCATGGTAGCCAATCAGCTTCCAGGTTTTTTTTTGTTTTGTTTTTTTATTGAAAAAGCTCAAGTTAGAAGCTGATTGCAAATTCTGGTGCATCTGTGCATGGTAGCCAATCAGCTAACTTGAGCTTTTTCAATAAAAAAAAAAACCAAAAACAAACAAACCTGGAAGCCGATTGGCTACCATGCAGAGCTGCACCGGATTTTGCACTCTCCAGTTTTAGTAAATCAATCCCATTCTTACACTTCAAAAAAGACTGGAAAAACATCCTCTGTACTGCAATTTGCTGAAGTAAAATTGCATTGGGTTCAACTTCTATATCTTATTAAAGAGTTAAGTTGCCTGTGGATGGTGCCAAGTCAGCAGTTGGCTTGTACAGCCCGGACAGGTTGGGTCTAAGAAGATATGTTAATGCAAACTGCCCTGGAAAAGAACTGTTCCCTTTCATGCCAGATAGAAGTAGTAAGCACTCTTGAAGTACACTGCACTTACCAGCCATCACTATCAGCGGCATTCACGTTAACACCAAAGTCAAGCAGGAATTTAACAATGTGATGATGTCCGGCACACACAGCATTGTGAAGAGGGGTAATCCCCTCATCGTTGGGCTTGCTGGGATCTTCCACCTGCATAAGGGCACAGTGTGTCATTACTAATCCCAAAGACTCTATATCTTACCCCCTATGGCGGGAGTGTCTGTACCTCATATATGATCCTCTGGACCAGGTCAAACTCCCCTTCCAGGGATGCATCAAGCAGCAGAGCCAGGGGGTTGAACTTTACACGAAGTCCATGTCCTGTGCGTTCAGAATTTGGCTTCTTCAGATTAGTGCGTTTTACCTGCAAACCAAAAAAAACAGCATGGTTAAAGCTGAACTCCAGATAGATTAAAAAATGAAATACCCTAAATCCAGTTTGGCATTCTTTATACTCCTGTAAATCAGATCGTGGGACATAAGTCTAAACCAAACAAGGCCTTACTGCTGAATATTCTAAATACTGGTGATCAACCGTTTGGACATGCTTAGAGAAGGAGAGGGCCTATGACCTCTTCTTCATGCTGCTTCTCTCAATGTCTGCTTAATTGCGATAGAGAAAGGCCATGTACTGGGTTTTGCTGTCTTCTGGCAGATTAACAGTTCATGCATATACAGATATTTAACTGCGCTGCTATGTGCTTGGATAATAATTTGGTTGGCTGCCATTTTGTTTGTTATAAACCAATTGAACTGTATTGTATGTGCAGTTTGCTCGGCCTGCAACATCACCTGGCTATCAAGAAGTGACATCTATCATGCTCAACCCAACTCTAAGGCCAGTTTCACACCAGCAGACCGATGAGGTCCGTCTGTGCGTTTTTCAGGCGGGCCTGATCGCAACACCCATTGTTCTCTATTGGGTGGTGGATGTCAGTGTGCCCTGTCATTCTCCGGCATCCAGTCTGCTAAAAACAGATGGATGAGGATATGTTCGCTATCCATCTGGCGGAATGGAGGACAGTCAGATGAAAGCGGACATGCAGTCCATCCGAATGCCCAATAGAGAACAGTGGGCTGTGTCAGTGTCCGCTTGCTCAGCAGAGAGATCCCCCGCTGAGCAGATGGATCCACTTGGATGGATTCTGCTCCTCGTGAAAGGGGCTCTTACTCTATGGTAATCAAGAGGCAGAGTGCCCCATGTGTAAATCTTTAAAGGGTTTGCGGATTTAAATTTGGCACTTAATACAATTATCCTTGTTTGGTAATTCTGTCTGCCATTAGTTCCAAAAGGGCCTTTGTGCAAGAAAATATTTTGAGTCCTTCTTTCAACTATTCCACAAGTACAAATTGGTAAAGCCGACAATACCTGAAACAAAATTTAGCTGGCCAAATTTTGACCCATATATGGGCACTGTGGTTGTATAGAAGTTGATCTACCGATCGTCTTCTGCACAACTGTACTGTCGCACTCCCCCCCCCCCCCCCCCCCGTGTGCGCGCGATCAGTGCTGCGGGCTATAGCCTGCAACGATGATCAGTGTATTCCAACGGTGGGGGGGCGGGGGTAACTGACTTGTCTAGCAGTGGTCTTGCAGTCTATAAAATCAATACCATTATAGTAGCTTGAGATGAAATGTAGCCCTTGAAGTCTTGGCATACATGGCAGTAGGAGTGGTCCCAGAACCCACCAGAAGCATGTCTAGTTTAAAATGAGGTTCCTGTGGGCTTATGAACAAGCTGCACAGTCTGCACAATTGTTTGATGATTTTATCTGAGCTTCACATGTCTGCCTATGGAAGATTTTTTTCGCCATTATAGGTTTGAGAACAGAACTCCCTAGAGGAGTTTGCTCCATTAATCAGTGCTGTGCAGAGCAGAGAACATCTATATGTAGCAATCAGACAGACAGGAATGATTGCTGACCTGCTAAATGAGGTCTGGAAGAGCAAGTATGAGAGTGGGCTGGTACCCACACCTAGATATACTGCTCTATGCCAAGTTCCTCTAGGCTGCAGGATCATTAGTGAATCTAGACAGACAGTACAAACAGGCTCTAGGGCAGCGATGGTGAACCTTGGCACCCCAGATGTTTTGGAACTACATTTCCCATGATGCTCATGCACTCTGCAGTGTAGTGGAACATCATGGGAAATGTAGTTCCAAAACATCTGGGGTGCCAAGGTCCGCCATCACTGCTCTAGGGCATCAGTTCATTATACCCAACTGGAACATGGACAGAGCTTCAAGTTTACTTTATTATCCTGTAGAACCAAAACTGTGTCCCGAGGATTTTTACTAAACGGTAACTCTAACCCAACAGCTGAATGCACAGCTGAAGCAAATCTAAGCACAATTCTTTACTATGCCCAAAAATATTTCTAAAGTTAGGCATGTCATTTTGTGACACTCATCTATCACCATTTTATCTAAAGTAACATTAAAGCTTGTTTTTTTTTCTCCATTAAAATAACAAACACTTACTATCTCTGTGCAATTGTTTTGCAGAGCAGCCCCGAGCCATCTTTTCTGGGATCCCCCACCTCCAGGCCCTTGCTCTTTGGCTAGTGCAGCCATAGAAAGACGCTTTCCATGGGGGAACCTGTGGTGGCTCGCTCACGAGCTGCCCTGTCTGCGTCTATTGACACAGACCGGTGTTCTGCTGTATAGTGTCCGGCCATGAAATAGTGTCCGCCCCGTACTGCGCATGCGCAGTACGGAGCAGACGAAGCTTCGGAAAATTTCCGAAGCTGAGCGGCGCCTGCGCCGTGAGTGGAGGTGGTAGCCCCACCATCCAAGCGGACATAGGGTTGTGAGTATTAAAGGGCCCCTCGCGGGCGAGCTTCGCTCGCCACGCTTCGGGCTCGGCCTCGCTATGCTCGGCTCTTTTTGTATTCCTACTCTATGTCCACTTAGATAGTGGGGCTAGAACCTGGACTCACGGCGCAGGCGCCGTTCATCCTCTGCAATTTTCGGAATCCGTGTTGCTTTGTACTGCGCATGCGCAGTACAGAGCGGACACTATCTGATGGAGGACGTTATTAGACAAGACACCGGGCAACTCAACCCCACTCCCTTATCACAGCATTTGATTGACAGCAGCTGGAGCCACTGGCCATCAATCTGCCCAATGAAGAGAGAGACCGCAGCAGGAGCTGCTGCTCTCCTGCACCTCATTGGATCGGATTGGGCTCAGGTAAGAATAAGGTAAGCTGGGGCAGGGGGGGGATGCAGTACAATTTGCAGAATAATTTTTCATGAGTGTTCACACTCATGCAACCTGATTCTGGTGCAGCAAAAAAATAAAATAAAAAAGGGGGTTCCTGCACAATTTTGGTGCGGATGGGGTACGATTTCTTTTTCCAACAAGTTTGCAGTTGTTATATAAAAGAAGCATCATTCCACTAATCTGATTTCCACCCTTCATCAGAACTTGTGAGGGTGGAGATAAGGGAGGGATTGGCAGAATCTGGAAGCCCCTCTTAAGATGGCCCCCAGATATTTGTTTCTGCTATTTACATGAACATGAAGTGCATTCATTCACAAATAAATAACACATGGTTCATAGAGGTAATATAGCAAACAAAAAAATTCCGTTCATTTATTCCATAGGTTTGGCAAACTGCATACAGCTTTGGTTGGGGTCAAATGAATTGTGTCCAACTATGAATGTCCCACTGCATTTATAGTTTATATAAACCTGTAAAATATAAAATTATATAGTCCCACAAAACAGAAGTTCTTATGTGGGAAACTAGGACACTAGGTGCGATACTTACAGAAGGATTCTGTGGCGGCACAGTGGCTGGTGCAGGTACCTCCTCTTTGACTGGAGATGGTTCTTCAAGTATTGGGCTTGGCGTCTTCTCATTGGAAGATACTATGGCTGGATTATTATTATTGTCTTCAGTTGTATCTGAAATCTGGTCAATAAGCTCACTACTAACCAGTTCCTCTGTGATAGGTGAGCAGACCTTGTTGTCATTGTCATCTGAGGGGACTTGTGGTTCAGGAGCTGGTGGCTGGAGAACGGGCGCTGCAGGGGGAAGAATGGGTGGCTGTAAAGAGCCCACCTCCTCCACATTGTCATTTGTGCTTGTGTTACCATTGTCCACATCGGCCGACACGCTCACAAACTCTTGCGAGTTACACTGTTGGTAGAAAGGCGGAGCTTCCATGCCCCCGGCCAAGGTATTAAAACGTTGATACAGCAGTTTCTGTATGTTGGGGCCACTTGGACCTTCAGGCTCAGTTATAGAACTCCTCTTCTTTAAAGGTCTTGGTGCATTGGCAAGTTTTCTCCTGAGGGCTTCCAAGTCAGCGTCACTTTGATACCGCATAGGTGAGTGAACGATGGGGGTCAGCTTGGTTGGACTAAGGGGACGAGGGATGTTTTCCACTCCATTACCTTCCCCGGCTGGAACGCTGCCATCCACTTCAGCCTCTTTGTCACCACCTGGAGCTGGTGCATTATGCAAGAAAGGAAGAGGGGAGGAGTTGGACGATCCAGACTGGACGACTGGTTTGCCATATACTGAAAGAAATGGGGACAGGGTCATTAGTACAGGTTTGATTTAACCGATATGTTACAGCTCAGCTCACAAGCACTCCCAGTTCTGGTATAAACAAGTCTCAAAAGACCTGAAAAAATAAATCACCTCTCATATTACTTTTAATCCAAAGAGGAGTTATGTGCAGTATAAACAATATCTGATAGGAAGGCGTAATCACTGTCCACAACTGCTAACCATCCACTTCTACACCTAAAATAAAACTATAGTCCTAGCCAGATAAAATCAGATTATTAATTTTTGGTTGAAGAGTTACATCATAACAGCCTGCAATACCGCTATATATACACCGACTTCTGCATAATCCTCCATGGCCCAGGCAGGATTCCAGACTATATGATGAAGAGGGCCACCAGCAAGTTGAAGCACTTGGATGGGGGGATATCAATCTCCTTGATAATTACCCTTCCAAGTATTCTGATACAACACTAAATGGCAATGGAGATGCAGAAATGATAAAAAAGAGGATTTCAGCAGTACAGCACCACAAAACCATTGTACAATTGAAGGACACAGGGGTCAATTTACTAAAACTGGAGAGTGCAAAATCTGGTGCAGCTTTGCTTTTTCCGGTCCGTCGGTGGAGCGAGAGAAGAAGATGAATGGACTTCGTGGGCCATTTTTATTTTTTCATTTTTTAATAAAGGTCTTGTCCCAAGATGTGTTGAAGTTGTGTTTTTTTAACATTTTGACACTTTTTTGTGAAATGGTACAGGTACAATGTACCCGTTACCATTTCAAACAGGGGGGTGGGGCAGGATCTGGGGGTCCTCTTGTTAAAGGGGCTTCCAGATTCCGATAAACCCCCTGCCCTCAGAACCCCACAACCACCGGGCAAGGGCTGTGGGGATGAGGCCCTTGTCACCATCAACATGGGGACAAGGTGCTTTGGGGGACTACCCCAATGCACCCTCCCCATGTTGAGGGCATGTGGTCTGGTACGGTTCGGGGGGGGTGCTCTCTCATCCCCCCTCTTTTCCTGCAGCCTGCCAGGTTGCATGCTCGGATAAATGTCTGGTATGAATTTTTGGGGGACCCCATGACTTTTTTTTTTAATTTTGGCGCAGGGTTCCCCTTAAAATCCCTACGCCCTTTTTTTTGGGGGCGCAGGGTTCCCCTTAATATCCATAGCAGACCTGAAGGGCCTGGTATAGAATTTGTTTTTTTTTATTTTGGTTAGGGGTTCCCCTTAATATTCATACCAGACCCAAAGGGCTTGGTAATGGACAAGGGGGATCCCATGCCATTTTTTTCAATGACTTTTATCTGTATTGCCAGACCCAACAATTCATTATAGCCACGAGTACTTTTGTAGAAATGTCATTTTGTGCAGGGACTGTTCTAAACACGGGAAACATGCGCCACTTTACAGACATACTACAGACACCCCCCCCCCCCCCCCGGCCGTTTTTAAAACCTTTTTTTTTGCATTGATACATGTCCCCTGGGGCAGGACCCGGGTCCCCAAACACTTTTCATGACAATACCATGCATATAAGCCTTTAACTTTTGATTTCTCCCATAGACTTTTAAAGGGTGTTCCGCCGCTTTGGAATTTGCGGATTTTTCAAATTTTCGGAGTAACCTCTTCATTTTCAATATGGAGACTAGCATGTAACAAAGATCATTCATCCGATAATCTCATCGTGTGTACAAGGCATTTGGAAGCACTTTCCGATGTGCCAATTTGAGTCTAATTGTGGCTGATAAATACACACCATGGGTTAGAAGCCTGCACCAGGCCCATAGGGTACAGTTACTGTCAGGTAATACCCAAAGTGCTTATTTTCCTTATTCACCTCAGGCGGCAAATTATGCATTCATTAAAGAAATGATTATCAATAAAAAGACAAAAAAACAAAGACTATTGGCCAACATATCCACCCTCTTTGTTATATCATCACAAGTTGAAACACTGAAGCAATAATTTTCCATGTCACTAAATCCATCCCATTGCACAAACCTAAGTGAATCTTCTTGGATTGGTAAACAATAAAACACCAGGCGTATTGTTTTTTTTGTTGCACAGACACTTTTTACTAAATTTGATTGTCTTCTTGTATTGGGTGCCGTGGCTTACGCTATGGAAGGGCCAGTGCTGCTACTCAATAACACAATGATTATATATTAGAGCCTCTGATGACCATTTCTGCTAAAGCCCATCCATGAAAGGGTGGGGTTAATTATAAAGATAAAATAAAAAATTAACAATTTTATTTACTGTACTTATCACACACACTTACCTGCTTTCACAGATTTGTTAAGGGTGTTATATACAGCTTGTTGATAGTTCTTTGGTGGTGTTGATTGTTGAAGGTACATAGAATAAATAGAACTGGAGTTTACAGTCTGCGGTCCTTTCCTAGGTGACTGTGGCCTGGATCCCTTTTCGGCCAAGAAAGGTCGGATGGCCACAGTTAAGGGAGGGTCGGGTCTAGTGTCTGTTCCAGGGAACAAGGGGGAAGAGGAAGGTGGGTAGGTGGGGCTGGGTGGGACAGAAATCCTTTGCTGGATTTGCTGGGAGGAGCCTGGAGGGTGAGCATTGCTTGGGGTAGGCAACGGAAGTGGGCGTGTACGTGCTGTGGGTCCAGAGCCGGGTCTGGTCAGGCTTCCATCTTTTCTCCTCTCCAAAGAATTTGTGGCACTCAAGGGAAGAGGTCCCTGGTACATGCCATAATTGTGTGGCAGTGTCTTACTCAATCCTGGGATTGGAGAGGGCAGCTTTCCACCATCTGTAGACTGAAAACCAAGAATCATTAAGACATTGAAGGAAACACATGATATAAATCTATACAGGGTCACTGATGACCCCAGGAAAATGCTAGTTGCCTAAAGGTCCATATGACATGTCAACAAAGAGTCCCTGTGCCAAAGCAAATATGTGTCAACTGAAGTCAGTGCACCTGATCTGCATTCTTGCTGTGGGTCAGCGATTTCAATTTTATAAAGCCATCAGCCCAACATAATAGCTAGACGCTAGGATTTTCAAAAAAGTGTGACCACAACAACAGCTAAACACTGAATGCATGACGGAAATATAAACACACGTGTACATATAGGTCTGTAATGCCCCAGATTGACGAAAGCATTCTGGCACTCTAAACAGTTCCTTGGCTCTGCCAACTGTCTAAAATCCTTAGCATAAACAAGAATTTTGCCCATGCAGGGCAAAGTAACAGGTTATTTAATTCCACCCGTACTGTTCCGGTATGAGACTCACTCCAATTAAAAGTGGTCGTCCAATCACCCGAACTGTTACATGGAGATAATCCATATACTTGTGTATGTTATGCATTGTCTGACTAGTAGCTGACATTGGGGGGGCTTTTCCTGTATTGGAATTAAGTGAGCCTGTTGCTTTTTACTGCATGGGCAAAACACAGGTCCATCTTAAAAGGATAAAGTTACCTTTTAGGAAATAATAATAAATATTTTTGCATAAAAATAAAATGTGCGTGTATTATTTTTTCCTGCTGGGATCTGCAGAGCACTGTATCCATGATCACGGGTGCAATGTCAGGTTCCTACAGACAGGCCCTACAGCTTTCAGCCCATACCTCTGTATGGGCTGTCAATCTGAAAGCTGCAGTGCTTGTGAATGAACTATAAGTGTGCTCATCAATGCCCTTGCAGTCCATTGAGGACTACAAGCCGTCTGCCATGGTACAGAAGGGACTTGTAGTTCTCTCATTCACAGATTGCTTTGAGTAAGTGACGCGGATGTTCAGGCAGAGCCCTGACATTTTTGAAAAGTGACAGTGGGTGTGTGGAGAGGATCCCCCGCCTGCTCTCAGGGAGGGGGGAGGGATTGTTGGAGAAGCATACACCCTAAATATGCACGTAACGTGTAATATGCTCCAAAAGGGTGAACTTACCTTGTAAATGTTAAGTAAACCCCTTTATATATAATTATGTATGTCAGGGGTGCCCATACAGTGGCCCGGGGGCCAAATGTGGCCCGCGGAGCCCTCTGATGTGGCCCACGACCTCCTGCTCTGGGATAGAATAGAAAGAATACTGTTATTAAAGGTCAGTTTATTACTAAAATCACAGTGTATATATGGGCATATCTGTTCTGCAGTGGTTAGTGGGCTGCTTTCAAACTGATCCGCAGGTGCAGAGCAGTTTACCTGCACTGAGCCATTGACTTCTATTATTACCTGCGAGTTTGGTTTGGTGAGCTTTCTGAAAGTGCACCAAACCTGCAGAATATAATAGAAGTCTATTGCAAACTGCAGGAAACCAAAAGGTATACTGCGTTGCAGACGTGGTGCGGGTAAACCATAGTGCATCAGTGTGAAAGCAGCCTTGGACCCCTTTCACACGGTCAGTCCGACAGTCCAACCAATTGGACCCTCCCATTCACCTCTAAGTAGTGGCAGACATAAACCGACTTGTGTTCTACCTCCAATATGATCCACCAAAAAGTATTGTGGGCTGCGTCTGTGTCCACTCTGCAAATGCAGAGTGGATACGGACATGCCATCCACCCTCTCCGCTCATTGTGGCCCGCAACCAGTTACCAAGTCGCTTAAGTGGCCCTCACTCTTCAAAAGGTTGGGCACCCCTGATGTATGTGATGGAACGATAACACTGTTATAATCTAGGGTTGGATAGGAGTCCAAAAAATAATTCACAGAAATGATATTGTAGTGAATGCTGATTAAAATCACAAGGCTAAACAAAGTTTCTGAGTAGAAAGCAAACTGGACACAATGCAATTCTGCTTTAAATGAGTAGCAAAGGCTAGTGGCACATACGCTGAATCCTCCATTGTAGAAATGTTTTTTTAAAACACTGCAGATCTGCAAATATAGATTTCAAAATATCGACCAGGAAAAAAAAAAATGTAAAAACTTACCAGTTTCTCAGTGGGCCCCACTGCAGCAGATGGTAAAGGTTGGCTGGATATTGGTGCAGTTTTGAATCCGCCCTCTGTATTTGAATCCTTCCAGTCAGAAGTGCCAAGCGGAGGCGTTTTAACCACAGACATCGCATTCTGTTTCAGTGCAGGCCAAGTTGCGTCACTGGCTGGAAAACCAGAAACATACAAATGTCTATAACTCCAAGAACTTTTACTGGGGAACCACAATGACGAAGGAAAACACCTCGATCAAGCTGTATTCATTAGTATTAAATATGTATACTATTGCGTGACTACTAGAAAATGTTATAATGTGATTATTCAAGTTTAGCACAAAGTGTTAATACAAATGTAACCTTATATAAACCTTGTTTATTTATGTGTATGCTTTGGTGCATAGTTAAAGGACAAGTGCGCCTGTTAGATATAAATTCTTGGATATCGTGTCCCTTATACCTGAGTAAAACAATGCCACCTGCACTAACTCATCATCAAATGTCTGAAACAAAAGCAAAGATACTAAAAAGGCAGGGAAAGGCGAGATGAGCTATGATTTACTTTACACAGCTATAGCAAAAAGGTTTCTCTGTAATCCTTTTATGCCGCGTACACACGATCGGAATTATCATCGGAAAAAGCTTTGATGGTTTTCCCGACTGAATTCGGCTCAAGCTGTCTTGCCTACACACGGTCACATCAAATTCCGATCGTTTATAACGTGGTGACGTACAACACGTATGACGGGACTAGAAAAAGGAAGTTCAATAGCCAGTAGCCAATAGCTTCCGTCTCGTAGTTGAATCTGAGCATGCGTGATTTTTGGCGTGTCGGAATTGCATACACACGATCGGAATTTCTGATAGAAAGTTTTTCCATTGGGAAAATTGAGAACATGCTATCAATTTTTGGCTGGTGGAAATTCAGACAGCTAAATTCCGATGGAGCCTACACACGGTTGCATTTTCCGATGAAAAGCTCTCATCTGTCTTTTTCTGGCCCGGAATTCCGATCGTGTGTACGCGGCATCAGGTGTGTTTTTTTATCCCCCCCTAACTGTAGAGCAGTTGTGAGAGTACCTGGGGAAAAATGCACATTTGAAGAAATGACTTTTCTGACACAACTATGCTGGATACCTAGAAGAAGCCACCAGCAGAACCACTACAGATCCCATTGCCACTTGCTATGGACAGCAAGAGGTATTATAAAGGCAATGATTATATTTGCAAATATGACTGATCTGAGTAAAGCCAAATTATTATTATTTTTTTTATAAAAGTAGGTTAAAGAAGACAACCACTTAAAACTATGGTCCAGTCCATCCAACATTTAAATTCATCTTTGGGTAGATACTGCGGGGTTGGATCAGGGATCAGGCCCCAGGACTCTGGTGAACAGATCTTGGCACCAAAGATCCCAGCTCAACACACGCAAGATTGAAAGGGGATGTCTTGCCCTGTTCATTTTACATGGCAGCATCATTCATATGACTCTACAGCAGAGCTGGGAACTCTGGAAAAAAAACAATAATCACTTGACAAACTTTCATTTGATTTAACCCAATAGTGTCCAACAAAACCTCTGTTTGGACCAAACAGTTGGGCAAGACCCGAGAATGGTTTAATACAAATTTATCGGGATACTTTTCTTGACCAGCTGCCCCCATAAAATGATTAAAAACACATTGAACCGTTTGTTAAAGCGGAGGTCCACCCTAAAATGGACCTTCCGCTCATCGGAATCCTCCCCCCCTCCGGCGCCACAATTGGCACCTTTCAGGGGGGAGGGGGGTGCAGTTACCTGGATAATCCAGGTAACTGCACCCACTTCCGGGATAGCTCTCTGCGGAAAGGGGCGTAGATTACGCCCCTTTCCGCAAGTGCCCGCCCCCTTCCGCAAGTGCCCCGCTGCCTGCTGGGAAACACACAGATCCCAGAGGCAGCGGGGACCGTCCTTATTGGCAGCGCTACTGGCGCATGCGCAGTAGGGAACCGGGAAATGAAGCCGAAAGGCTCCATTTCCTGATTCCCATACCCAAGATGGCGGCGGCAGCACCCGAGTACCGATCTAGAGATCGGCTTCGGGTGCAGACATCGCGGGCGCGCTGGACAGGTAAGTGTCACTATTTTAAAAGTCAGCAGCTGCAGTATTTGTAGCTGCTGGCTTTAAAAAAAAAAAAAAAGAAAAAACGCGGAGTCCCGGCGGACTCCCGCTTTAAGCTTCAGTCTTACATGAACCCAAATTATTTTGGTGTTCGTGGTCTATTCCTAAGCAGGGCCAACATTCCAGTCTCCTACAGGTCACCTCAGCATGTAAGGCATGTATGAGAGAATTAGAAACCAGAAAGAAAACCTTAATTTACTGACCATCTTTAGTATGGCATTACATTTATTTGGACTTCTGATTAATGAAACCTTGGGTAATGACATTGTGGAACGACGTCAACCACAAACAGATGGCACGACCAATAAAATGTATAGAATTAATAATCTAGGTCAGTGTTTCTCAACCTTTTTTTTTTAGTTAAAGTGGTTGTAAACCCTTACAACCAACTTTGACCTACAGGTAAACCTATATTAAGGCTTATCTGTAGGTCCAAGAAATATCTCCTAAACCTACACGGTTTAGGAGATATTTGCCGAAAGACAGGCACCGCTGTCTACAGTGCATGCGCGCCGCAGTCAACGGCAATATGCCACGAGTGGCGGCTCCCGTGCGCATACGCGGGAGTGACGTCATCACGGCTTTGTCGAATAACAGCGGTGGAGCAGCGAGACCCAAGAGAAGATGGATGCGCCGGACTACAGGGGACAGCGGTGACTTCGCTGGCTCCTGTGTCAGGTAAGTGACACATAATGGACTACTATGCGATGCGATGCATAGTAGTCCATTATGCTTTACCTTTGCAGGGAATGAAAGAGGAAGTAAACTCATTAGGGTTTACTTCCTCTTTAAGGCACCCTTTAAAATTCTGCACAATCTCAAGGCACCCCCTTTTTAAAATGTAAAAAACTAAACCGAAGCGTTTTATATAATCACCAGCAGCAGCATCCACACATCTAGGACACCCAACATTAGGTGGTCCCTTTCACATAGGGTGGATTCTGTCAGGAGTCCGCCTGCTCAGCAAGGAATCTGTCCGCTGCTCCCCACCGAGCAGGTGGATGACTTGTCTGTGTCCGCTCTGCTTATACAGAGCAGACACAGACAAAGCCCGCTGTCCTCTACATTCAATCCCCCATCTGTCTGATTTTGGTGGATAGGATCGAATGTCAGCGGGTGTCAATGGACATGTGTCTGCTTCATAGAAGGCAACGGATGGTCCAACTAGAAAAAACGGACAGGCGGACCCGATCAGTTTCCCGTGTGAAAGGGGCCTAAGAGTTGATTTATTCTTTAGAAGCAAATACACTTTTGCACACTGCTACTGACTAGAATTTAGAGGGGGCTCAAACAAGGATGTTGTGCAGGTGCCCCATGTCTTCCTTATCAACCATTGACAGAAACAGCTGATAGGATGCTGGCGGCTGGCCTGTATAGTACTCAAAGTTGCAATGTTGAACAATGAAAACCTCTGGTTTTCTACAATAAAAAAGCAGGTTTGGAGCAATTTTAGGCATTATGCCAAGGCACCCCTGTAGAACCCAGATAGCACCCTGGTTGAAAAAGGCTGATCTAGGCAACAGAGTATTTGTTCTATACTCTCCCGTATACTTGACGCCATAAATAGACATTTCTGGGGTTGATTTTACATAAAAGGGGAACCAAAGCAGAGATGACAATTCTAGCTTTCTGCCAAGGACTGATTAGATGGAACGGGCAAACGCCTGACTTTTTTGTTCCAGTTTTGTTTGCTCTAGTTTTTTTTTTTTAGTCATCCCCAAAGTGCATTTCTTGTTCATTGTATTCGGCTGTATCAGCTATTTCCTGCCATTTGCTAATTTCACTGCCCCAATTCCAGGTGAAATAATTATCAAAAAACAAAGACAATTAAAAAAAGTTAATTAACCTAAAAAAAAAAAAAAAAAAAAGTATAGAATTATTTGAGAGTTTAAACTGTGATGGGGATTATCTAAAGCAAGGCCCAGCCATCCTGGGCTTCATGACTGAATAATGTTTGAAGGCCTATTCACACTTGTCAGCTTTGATGCAGAAAAACGCATTCATTTTTATTGCAAAAAATGAAAATGTACTACTTTTTTCTTATAAAGCTGGTTCACATCTACGGTTTTATGCGAAAGGCAAAAGGGAAACTATAATTTTTGCCTACGCACGTGTTAACATGCACACTGCATGCATGCAGAACAACGTGAATCCTACCAGAATGTTAAATGCCCTGTCGCCAGCCCCAGGATCACTTGTGGGATATAAGCATAATACCTTCAAGGGCATCATGATTGTGATCAAATACTTCCAAAAATTGACTGAAACCTTTATCATTGGACATCAATCTTAGTGCCAGCCTCCTCTACTTCCCCGATTGTTCCTAGGGTAAATCTACATTTTTGAGTCCCAGCATCCCTGTGGCAATGAATGTAGAGACTTCATGTGGATTTATCAAAGGAAGCCTACTTCTGCCCCAGAGTAACAGGCATAGGCGGACTGACCATTCGGCCACTCGGGCATAGCCCGAGGGCCACTAGGGGGCCCCATCAGTGTTGCCAGCCTCAGTAAAACCAGGGACAGTATGTAAAAATCTGTGTTTTATTTACATCTGTCTCTGAAATGTCCCTTACCGACATCCTTTTGGTCTAAGAGATTATAGCTGCCCCACCTCTCCGGTACCTTCTCAGCCAATAGAAACATGTCTGTGTATACTGTGTGTATTTGTATGTGTATACTGTGTGGCCCCATAATCTCTGATTGCCTGGGGGGCCCCATAATCTCCTATTGCCTGGGGGGCCCCATAATCTCCTATTGCCTGGGGGGCCCCATAATCTCCTATTGCCTGGGGGCCCCATAATCTCCTATTGCCTGGGGGCCCCATAATCTCCTATTGCCTGGGGGGCCCCATAATCTCCTATTGAGTTGTCAGTCCACCCCTGGTAACAGGTTAAATTAAAGCAAATCTGCCATCTGCCAGCAATAATTTAAGATATTTCAAGGCAATCAGATTATAATCTCCCATTGCCCGGGGGCCCCGTAATCTCCCATTTCCCGGGGGCCCCGTAATCTCCCATTGCCCGGGGGCCCCGTAATCTCCCATTGCCCGGGGGCCCCGTAATCTCCCATTGCCCGGGGGCCCCATAATCTCCCATTGCCCGGGGGCCCCATAATCTCCCATTGCCCGGAGGCCCCATAATCTCCCATTGCCCGGGGGCCCCATGAGTTGTCAGTCCACCCCTGGTAACAGGTTAAATTAAGCAAATCTGCCAGCAATAATTTAATATAACTATGTAATAACTATGTCAAGGCAATCAGATTATTCTGTCAAACAAAAGACAACATACACTCCACAAGGTCAGACTTTGTGGCAATGAGTTGGGGAGTGCCATCAAATTCTGTCACTCTCCATATATGTCTTTCATCTTGAGTGTGACACCCTCTGCACAACACCAAAAAAAAAAAAAACACTAAAAAGATCATGCTAAAAACTTTAGTGTATCAAAAGTACACAAATACAAGGACAAAATAAAAATCCAAAAGAGCTAGTGACAACACTCAACTATGTAAGCTGTACCTCGATAGCAGGAGAACATTTATAAGGCACCGGGTGCGTCGTTCAGTAATGCAGACTTAAGAGTACATTTTAAGTCCACTTTAAAGCAATTCAGGAAGAATGGGAGCGGCATCAGAAAAAGTATCTGTCTCTCCTAAGGAGGGGATCAAACACCATTACGGTGCCAGGTTAAAGGCCAGGTTTATCTTTGCAGAAAAAATAAATAAAATAAAGGCACATTTTTTTTTTTTTTACAGGAATAAAAATACACATCCATTATTTTTTCCTGTAGGAGCCTGGAAAGGATTGCACCCCGATGAGTAGATCACGGGTGCAATGTGTGCTGCTGCAGACATGTCCTCCCGGCTTTCATCCTGTACCTCTGTATGGGCTGTTTGAAAGCCGGAGGACATGTCAATGAACTATGCTGCGGTGGAAGAGGGCGCTTGTAGTTTATTTACAGGAATCTGAATGAATGACGTGGCTGTGCGGGCCAAGCCCTGCACAATCATGCTGTTTCTGAAACGTGACAGCGGGTGTGAGGAGAAGAACCACCGTCCCCTGTCACAGGAAGGTGGAACTGGGGGGAGAGAAGGCAGAGGCTGGAACATGTTACATGTTCCACCCCAAATACAGGTGAAACATGTAACATGTTCCAAAGGTGAACTTGTCCTTTAATGTGACCCAGTGCTGCAGCAGTGGTGTAATGGAGTGATGACAGAAGGTAATTGAAAGACCCGCATGTTACTGGTGCCCATATGAACCGGAATGAGAATGCAGTGGAATCTTTTCTAACATGAGAGAAGCTTATGCTGAACCCATTTACGTGGAATTTTTACTCCAGCTACAGCAGGAAACCAGCAGATCCATAGGTGCTCACAAGACGGGGCGGCACAGTGGTGTGGGGCGGCACAGTGGTGTAGTGGTTAGCACTCTTGCCTAGCAGTAAAAAGGGTTGCTGGTTCAGATCCCAACCAGGACACTACCTGCCTGGAGTTTGCATGTTCTCCCTGTGCCTGCGTGGGTTTCCTCCGGGTACTCCGGTTTCCTCCCACACTCCAAAGACATGCAGGTAGGTTAATTGGCTTCTGTCCAAAAAATTTACCCTAGTATATGAATGAGGACCTTGGATTGTAGGCTCCTTGAGGGTAGGGACCGATGTGAGTGTGCAATGTACAGGGATAGGGACAATTGTAGACACTCACTCAGGTTGAACTGGATGGACTGGTGTCTTTATTCAACCTTACTAACTATGTAAGACAGCTGTGGCTGTCTGCAAGTAACTGTATATAGAGCATTTACCCCTGGAGGTAAACAGCGTCCAAGGACAATCATCTATCCCCAACTGCAGGCACTTCATGATGAATTACATCCATACATAGGTGGACAGCAGCCGTCAGCCTGTCAATCCAGCAACCAGGATCTGCAAGATTTTTGCTGCAGCAGCTGGAGTCAAAATGCTGTGTGAATGAGATCCGACACTTCTATCAACAGGACTTTAATTTCCTGCTAAAGTCTGAAGAAAACTATGTATTGCTTCACAAAATCTAACTAAATTCAACTCTTATTTCATCTCACAATTCTAATTAAGGGCACGTGCTGACTTATCCAAATGCTTTATCCAAAAGCACAAATAGCTTGTAGCAGATAATCCGATCTCCATTTACTGTGGTCAGGCCAGCAAAGAACTTAAATTGTATTGGTTGCTCCAAGTTACTGCACTTTTTTGTACATTACAGAACTTTTCATTGCCTTACTGATTAGCCTGCATAGTCCAATAAGCAGGGCTGACTGCACTTACATTTGATGTATATTTACAATAGTAATAGTCCATATTTGTGACATTTATAGTGCCATTGAATAGTCCAATAAAAAAAAATTATCAGTTAAGGGTGAATCACTGGACATTGGCTTATTAATGAAACCTGGGCTAAATACATAAGTTGCCATTGGCGAGCTCTATAGGAAATGGTTTCTTGTCTGGCCAACATTGATCCAATGGCTGTAACACAATCTCAGTCTGTGACCTGTAACAATATGCAGAATAGATGTTCACTTGCTATCTGCTTGTTCCAGGTCAGTGACTGAAAGTATTAAAGCGTTGGGTACCCTCTGTCACATTATTAATGGTGCCTGTGTACCCATTCACCTCTCTATTTGTGTTGTAATAAAGTGATCGTAAATCCAAAAAATTTGGAATTTTTCCCAGAATTCCCCTCATTTTAGAACACCTCTCACTAATGCCACATACACACGACTGGACTTTGACGGACTTGGTCTGGTGGACAATCCGACGGACTTTCAAAACGAACGGCCACACGGTCACTCCAAAAGTCCAATGGATTTGAACGCGATGACGTACAATAAGGAAGTTCATAGCCAGTAGCCAAAAGCTGCCCTAGCGTCGGTTTTAGTCCGTTGGACTAGCACACAGATGAACAGATTTTTTCGACTGGACTCATCAGAAAGATTTGAAGCAAGTATTATTTCTAGGTCCGCCGGACTTTTGGGAAGAAAGTCCGCTGGAGCCCACACACCATCGAATTGTCCCGACGGATTCCAGTCCGCCGGACCGAGTCAGTGGAAAAAGTTCGGTCGTGTGTACGCAGCATTACTATTATGTCCCTGGGTCTGGAAGTGAAGGGAAATTTACGTAATGTTACATAGATTAAAAAATTTTATTGGATGGGGTTTTTTTTTTTTTAAGTCCTTCCCTTTTCTATCCAAACTAAAATTTTTACTAACTGTAAAAAACCCATACAGGAGGGCGCAACCGCCTAGTGCAGCCTTTCTCAACCTTTTCAACACGGAGAAACCCTTGAAATAGTTCTCTGGTCTCAGGGAACCCCCTGATAAAAATTTGAAATCTGCAACTTATGATACATTAATGTGATGGTCAGTGAGAAGAATGGTCCTTACACTTGTGGTCATTGGGAAGAATTACCTCCTTACAAATAGTGAAAAAGATCAATGGTGTCGGTGGGAACTTATCCGAGAGGCAGAAATTGCCCAATGCTGAAGGAACCCCTAGCAACCTCTGGAGGAACCCTAGGATTCCATGGAACCCTGGTTGAGAATCACTGGCCTAGTGCATTTACCATAAATAATAAACCATTTGTTCACGATCTTGCAGATCCGTTTGATGTTTTTTTTTATGCATGTGAGTATTCATTTGTCTATGTGGATTTAATAAAAGTAATTTATGGCAAATGCACGAGGTGGTTGCGGCCTCCTGTTTTATACAGTGTGTTCAGAGGACTTCCCGGTCGGAGGAGGGCTGCACCCTTGATGGGCATTCTGTAAAGAAGTGTGATGGAAGATTTCCCCTGGGTCTAATGCTTTAGTGTTTTTAAACTTGTAAAGCTTTGGCTAAACATACTTTAAAGCCAGAGGCAGCCGGGCAACTAGTGTTTTCAGAAGACCAGCAATGGCAGCCTGCATATTTCTCATTACAGGTTTCTTTTTTATCTTGCTGAGGGAAGCATACCTAGCACCTCATCTCTGCTCTCTTTTTGCAGCCGGAGGAGCCGCTAGAATGTCAAAAAAATAATTTCTGTAATGTATTAAAAAAAAACAATAGGGAGCATGAGAGCTCACCATACCACCTACAGCAGGGGCAAAGTTGGCATCTTGGGGGCAGAGACTTCACTGTTGATGATCCCACATGCATAAGAATCAAGAGAGATAAATCACCCTTTGCAAATTGTAATATCAGTATATCTTTTAATAGGGGTGAAATGCGCTCAAGCTACTAACTCAGCAGGTGTGAAGCAGGACTAAAGGGGATTTGATTTATTGCTGTTACCTAGGAAACTACAAACCTAGAAAATTGATGTTATAGGAGAAGGAAAAACCTTTAAGCTACTACAAAATTAGAGGTGAATTAGTATAAAAGGGGCAGGTTTACTAATAAAAGCTAGTTGCAATCAGCAATGGAAACTACAAGAGGTCCTGCCGAGCAGACTCACTGTTTGGACTGCCAGAGAGGTCAGGTGCCTGATGGATGTGATCGGAAGACTGAAGAGAGGAAGTGGGAGATGACAGCTTAGGATCCACCATTATGTCTAAATCTGAAACCTTCCAAGGACCTGGAGACTTTTTCACACACTCACCGTCTCCCTCTAGTGGAGGATGACGAGTACAGCCAGACACCCCAAGGTCAGGAAGGAAAGACATCACCAGGGAGAAAAGTAAAAAAAACAAAACAAAAAGGAGAGAGAGAGAGAGACAAGGACCAGGAAGACAAGACATAGGACAAGACATTAGGATGCAAAAAGAAAAAGTGATGTGAGAAACGCAACACATACACTGGAATAGTACTACAAATAAAAGAAAAACTGCACTTTTTAAATGAAGCAACATTGAATTTGCAATGAAACTTTAAAAGGGAAGTATTGGGCCTCATTTTGTTTTCTATTTTATTAGTTTACTTCAATCTTTCACCTGCGACTGGTAGAAATGAGATGGCCATATATGCTGCAAGATGGCCAAAATAATCAGAACAGGGTAATATTTTACAACTCTATTACACCCCTCAAAATATAGTAACACAAATCGGCTTGCCCCTTTTCCAGTTAACTCCAGTCTCACTCATCACAGGGTTGTGCAAGTTTTCGATCTCTTTAGTCAATAATAAACATTCTGTCTAGCGCCATGGTAAGCTGGACAGGACCTGTACCTTGACGTGAATATTTGGGTAACCAAGTGACTATGTTAAAGTAATATTCATATGTGCTCTTAGGTGGCCTGGGCCCACGTATCAGCAGTTGGACTGGTGGCCAATACTACGTGTAACACTAGTTGCATGCATATACTATCAAATTCTGTCAATACTTCTTATGCATTTCTATTTATCTAGAATACCTGCTTAAGCTCTTGAGGAAGCGCATTAGCGCAAAACATGTAGAGCTACATCAAATTACACCAAGCCTGCCTGGTTACCGGTAGTGACCAATTGGCACCCTTGTTATAGTCAGATTTTCTTGGTGTGATTAGCATGCAATCTTGTTAGCAGGTTATCATCATGTGATTATTATTTTATATATATATATATATATATATATATATATATATATATATATATAGATTTATATACGGTATATATATTTTTTTCGTCTTTTTGTAGGTTTTAGAAATATTTGTAATACAATCTATACTTTAAGAAATTGCTGTCGTTTGGTGCCTGGTCTGCCAAATCTACAAACTAAATTTTAGGACGTGGCACGTTGCAATAATTTTTTGGCATCAACAGTACCAGTCTGTGAAGAGGCAAATACTTACGAATATTCATTTAAAATGATGATTTAACTTAAACATCAAACTTCTATCTCATCTTTGACCAACTGCAGTCAGGCAGATATGTGTAGAATAATCTTATGATGAGTGTCCTTTAGCCACCTTTAGCTCATCTCCCAAAATGCAATAGTCTTCTATTCACAAATTGGCTCTTAATGGCACTTAAAGACATTCGTGCAAGAACACTGCCATTGTTGACCCCCTCCTAAAAATTAGAATTTTTTTTTACATTTTTCTGGATTCATAGCTTTATGATTTGCTGACTGAAAACAAGCCTAAAGATCAGAAAAGAAAGAAAGTCTTATCTGCTGCTCAGTGACGCAAAGCACTGAAGTCAACAGGTGATATTGCAGCCAGGCAACTAGCATTTTGAGTGAGGTTTTTCTAATGGCAGCTTTTATACCTATTAGTCTCATGATAGGTTTCCTTTAACTATGAGGACCTTTACTTCCCCTTTAAAAAAAATAAGACCGTAAAATCACGACATCGGATGCTGGTCAACACAGATGATGGAGAATGGTCAGGTAAATCATTTGAGTATGAAACAGAATGTAGAGAATGATTAGATAAAACAAATAACAAAAAAAACAAACAGTCAGTCTGTCTACAGGTCACTATACCCTCAAAACATTATAATAGCCTGCAAAATGCAGATAAACAGGGATTATTCTTATAACTGGGGGAGGAAAAAAATGAATTGTTCTTCAGCATTCAGTGATAGAGTGAGGTGAACGAAACTTTCTGAACATATTGAACCATCACCCCCAAAAAGTACAAGCCAAGCAGCACCTACTGTGGGGTCAATTCTCACATGTTTAATGCGTTTGCTGCTTTTGCTGTAGCCGGTTTTCATCATCTGTATAGAACTCCAACGAGGGCTAATGCACAATATGGTTAATTTGATGTCATCTAAGCAAATATTAAATAGAGTATTTCTTTATTTCAGCATTTGTTTTTTTCTTTTTATTTTAACATTTTCTGGCATGAAAATGTTGGCGTCAAACTGAAATCTTTAACAAAATGCACCTAGAATTTATGGGTGCACCAACATTATGTCAATGTTTTCCCTATCCAGTCCGCTCAGCTCCACTCGTATAGCCTCTCTCCTCCCATTAGCCTGCAGCTAAGGACCACTGGGTGTATGCCTCCTGCAGCTAAGGACCACTGGGTTTATGCCCCCTGCAGCTAAGGACCACTGGGTTTATTCCTCCTGCAGCTAAGGACCACTGGGTTTATGCCTCCTGCAGCTAAGGACCACTGGGTTTATGCCTCCTGCAGCTAAGGACGACTGGGTTTATGCCTCCTGCAGCTAAGGACCACTGGGTTTATGCCTCCTGCAGCTAAGGACCACTGGGTTTATGCCTCCTGCAGCTAAGGACCACTGGGTTTATGCCTCCTGCAGCTAAGGACCACTGGGTTTATGCCTCCTGCAGCCAAGGACCACTGGGTTTATGCCTCCTGCAGCCAAGGACCACTAAGCACCACTGGGTTTATGCCTCCTGCAGCCAAGCCGCTGGTTTCACATAGAGTGCCGTGGTTCTTAGATGCAGGCTAAGAGCTAGGGACAGGCTGTGTTAGTGGTAGTAATTCTTACACCGATAGGTCAGTCATTAAATCCCAGTTATACTGGGGTACCATGAAATGATGGGTGCTACATTACAAAATAGGTGCTTCAATTAGGTCAGCAAATCAAACCTTAACGAACTGACCTAAATGTCTTGAGACTGTGAAGGTTTTCAACACCTCTAAATTGAGACTGTACTTCTCTGGTGCTATTGTGTACTCACCAAATTCTCAACGATAAGCTGGGAAGATCCTTCTAGATGCAGGCAGATCTTCTCGCTCAATGACTAGTAACAACACAGCAAGAGAGGAGCTGAAAGACACTGCTATGTTCCCCACCTGCATGGCAGGGGGTCTTAAAGTGGTTGTAAACCCTTACAAACCACTTTGACCTACAGGTAAGCCTAGATTAAGGCTTACCTGTAGGTCCAAGAAATATCTCCTAAACCTATATGGTTTAGGAGATATTTACCTGAAGACAGCCACCGCTGCCTATGGCGCATGCGCCGTAGACAGCGGCGCGCAGGCACACTGGGTAAGCCGCAGATCGCGGCGATATGCCGCGAGTGTCGGCTCCCGTGCACATGTGCGGGAGTGACATCATCGCTGCTCCGGCGAATCACAGCGCCGGAGCAGCGAGACTCACCAAGAAGATGGACGCTCGGAACTACAGGGGACAGCGGTGACTTTGCTGGCTCCTGTGTCAGGTAAGTGGCACATAATGGACTACTATGCGATGCGATGCGATACATAGTAGTCCATTATGCTTTACCTTTGCAGGGAATCAAAGAGGAAGTAAACTCATCAGGGTTTACTTCCTCTTTATTGTTCGCCTGTTTTAGTCCAAATCACCAAAATCTTCCCACAAAGAAATATTGAGGGCACTATCGGCTCTCAATTCTTTTTTATTGTTACACATTTACAAAGATTAAATGCACTTAAAATCTATCAGCCAATCACCGTTTTGAGTGAACAGGCTCACATTTTCTCAAGGCATGGAAACGGAGCATGCCCTGTGAATATCTCATTGTGGAACGATTTTGTAATATTAAATGACTGGGTAGTGCCAGGGGGATTGGATAAGGGAGGGACATGTTTATTATATGAAGGATAAAATGGATTTATATGAAGAACTTTCAAGAGGAATATTGTATGCCTGCGATATCACAAACAGAACACAACTGTTTAATAGAAGGGAGGCTTTTTACACTTCTAGTCTACTATTCAAAAAATATCTGAAAGAACAACTATATATGAACCGGTTTTGTAGACAGTGTAAGAAGTCCCTCAGCTTTGCGTTGTCACATTTAACCTACAAACCAAAGTCGTACAGTTGAACAAAAACAATATAAACAGTTGACGACAGTTGCCTGTCCTTATGTTGCATCGACCTACCAGACTTAGAGCGCGCATGTGTTCCAGTAGCAGCAAGAGACAGGGACTGAGGCTTCACGGGATCGGCAGGCAGAGTATAATTGACCGTGCTTGGAATCTGGATGTAAGGGCCCACAGCAGCGACTCGCCCAGATGCCAACGTAGACTGAGGAGATGGTGTCCCGTTAATGCGATTCAGCTGCAAGTAAATCCAAAATATACATGAACCACTTGTCTTTTATACATTAAAATTATTTAGGGACATTCTCTCACTTTGGGAGGCAGAAGGTATCTACATCTAGGATGGGGAACCCCCATCAGAGACATTTCTGCTCCCCTGTTCAAATCGAACTTATGCCAATAGCCTAGTAGCAATTGCAACAGTGATATCACTCTGTTAGAATATTTGCTCAGTCTTATGAGAGGATGATAGGTAAATAGATGCATCTATCACCCAAAATATTATTTGTCTTACTGGAGCGATTCATGCTATCTGTTCTGGTTCACACCGTCACCTGGACAGAAGGTGATGAGCAATACAAGTGTTATAGTTGCCTAAAAAAGTGGGACATTTTCCAATGGGGACACTTGGCCAGATGACAATGGTCTTAGCCCTTGTACACACGGTCGGACATTTCGACGGAAAATGTCAGATCGGACCGTGTTTTCGGATAATCCGGCCGTGTGTGGGCTCCATCGGACCGTTTCCGTCTGAATATCTGACCGACAAAGTTTTAGAGCTGGGCTATAAAATTTTCCGACAACATGATCCGATCGGACTTTGTCCGATAGTTTGTAGAGAATTCCGATCGGACAAAGTGCCACGCATGCTCAGAGCAAATTCCTAGACCAAAGCTATTGGCTACTAGCCTGAACGTAGTCCCGTCCTAACAAAATAACGTCATCACGTTCTGAACGATCGGATTTTCCGACAACTTTGTCCAACCGCGTGTATGCAACACCAGTTTCGGATAAAATCCGTCGGACAAAATCCGACGGATTTTGTTGTCGGAATGTCCGACCCGTGTGTACAAGGGCTTACAAGGGATCTCATCTCACTATGGAGGACCCAAGGATGAGAAGTGAATGGATTCTCCACCAAAAAACAAAACAAAAAACTCACTCCATCCAAACCTTAAACAAAATATAAAAAAGTTCTTGCTATAGTTACATTTTATACCACTGACCATGTCCACTACTGTGGGGCTTTGGTGACATTTTCTAGGCTATGGATTAGAAACATACAACCTGCAAAGACTGCTTTAAATGACATGATGAAAAAAAAGACAGAGCAAACATCATGATGGTGGTACAAATCCAACTCAGTTTGTTGTAAAAATAAAAAAGGGAATGCTGGGATATGACATTGGTACAATAAACTTCGGTGGAACACGGGGCTCAATTCACTAAATATCGCATGCAACAATGAATATGTCATTTCACTACAGGTTTAAGCAGTATTTACCACAAAAATAAGAAATGCTCGGTAAATACCACATGCAAAAGTCGAGCATGCGGTCCATCTCCCTGAACCATACCATTCCACAAGCTCCCAACATGTGCCTCTACCCCACAACCCTGGCCCAGCTCATGGGGGTGCCACCGACTTATCGGAATTTGGAAGCCCCTTTTGACAAGGAGGCCCCCAGATCCCAGCCACCCTCCACCATGTGAATTAGTAGGGGTGCGGGTCCATGTGTGGTCAATGATGTCACCCGTTGCCCCGCCCCCTATGAAGTCATTGGCAGACATGCATATGTCCATGTACGGTCAATGGCATCACGGGGGGGGGGGGGGGGCAGGGCCCCCCTTGTTTACCTGAGCGGCGGGGGGGAAGTTACGCGTCAGTCGGTGGGAGCCAAGCAACAAAGTGGTCCTGCTGTCGGGAATTTATGTTTTCGTTTGAGTGCGTTCATCATGATTGACAATGGATGTACATGGGGGGACATTTTTAAATGTATTTATTTTTAATAAAAAGACTTGTCAAAAACTGTGTGATGCTTTCACTTATGTGGGGTAAGACACCACTCAAAACCGACCCCGTGCTTCAGATGTGGATAAGGCTGTGTATGGTCTCAGCCAGCACTGCTCCAGTCATGCCCCCCTGTCATGTTTCACCCGCCTACCGAGACTTGGTCACAGAGGTGTTTTTATTTATACTTGTAATTTTTTGGGTGAATTAGTAGGGCATTCATTTTTGTCTTGCGGTCTCCCCCAAAAACCCTCAAGGGCTTGGTTTGGGGGGTGCATGCTCTTTTTTTTGTTTTTTTAAACAAATTTTTACTGTTTACTGTTGTCCCTGCTGACAGCAGAATGTGAACAAAAGGGCCAGGTCATGGTTGTTAGGATGCCCATGGGTGCTGGCTCCCTAATAACCAGCAGCCCAGAGCTGAACTGTCACATTTAACAGTAGTAGCAATATCACTGCAAAATGTTCCACTTCCAGTTGCAGGTCTGGTCTGCATTAAATGTTAAATACCAAAAATAAATAAATAACTCATGCGGTAGTTAAAGCATATGTTACCCCAGCACTTCTTCCCTTGTATGAAATACCTTGTGATCCTGCCGGTCCCCCTGATTTCCTATTTCAAATTGACCACTCTAGGCATGGGAGTACATCCATTCTAGCGTGGTCAATTTTCTGGCTGTGCTGGAAGAACAATCGGCCTGTTCTTCAATGGCCAGACGTTTGTGGACACCACCACCATTGTACAGCCATTCACTGGGAAGATCTGTGTACTGCTTCTCCTCCTCTATCTGAGCTTGCTAGTGTAGCTGTGAACAGAAATAATGTGATCACTTATAAAAAAAATAAAGTATTTATAATTAGATATATTAATCAGAATGGGTAAGGGATTATTTATACTTTGTGTGTATCTTTGTGAATTGCATGTTCTGGAGGTAAATACTGCACAAGTTATTTTAACGCAACCACTCACGCGGTATTTAGAGCTTAGGCTCCTTTCACACTAAGGCACTTTTACAGGCGGTGTAGCTCTGAAAATAGCGTCTATAAAGCGCCTCTCCTGTCACTCCAGTGTGAAAGCCAGAGTGCTTTCACACTGGAGTGGTGCTTGTGGGACGTTAAAAAAAAAAAAAAAAAAAGTCCTGCAAGCTGCATCTTTGGGGCACTTTAGGAGCAGTGTATACACCTCTCCTAAAACACCCTCCCCAATGGGCAGCACTGCCAAAATGTTGTGGGCGCTTTTAACCCCTTTTTAACCCCATTCGGGGGAGGGGGGGGGTTTAAAAGCACATCACTAGCAGCGTCAAAGCGCCGCTATAACAGCAGTAAAGTGCCGCTAAAACTAGCTGCCGCCTCAGTGTGAAAATGCCCTTAGTGAATTGAGTCCACAATGAGCTAGGAAAACATCTGAAAACCAATAAAGACACAGAGTGGCCCATTGAATAGTTAATCTTACAGGAATGTTCTCTTTTTGACGTGCCTCAACTTTTTTCTTGTACAGCCTTTCGCGCAGTTCGTTTATACGCTTGTCCATGATGGCAACCTCTATATTGCGTTTGTTCAACAACTCTTTTTGCTGCTGGAGCTTGGAGTTCTGCTCGTGGTTGAGGCGATTCCTGATCTAAAATGGAAACACAGAAAACCTTTGAGTGATTGTGCCTATGAAAAGGAGCTGCCTGAGATATACCACGCATGTTTTACTTTAGTTTTCAAATGATTGTCAGTGCAATAGCAGCAGGGCCAAGAGCTTGGCAGAGGCAGAAACTGTTCTTTAGGCTCCACTCACACTTGCACGACTCAAAAGTTGCGCAGACTTTGGAGTGCAAATTTTATGCAACTTTGGATGGTGGCAACTTGGATACGTCTTTGGCTTTGACCAGAGATAATGGACAACTGTTTCACTATATAACATTCAGGCACGACTTTCATGCAACTTCTGAGGGTTAACATTGAAGTCTATGGCCCTCAAGTTGCATGAAAGTCAGACCAAAGTAGTACATGAACTACTTTGAAGTTGCTGCAACTTTAAAGTCGCGCATATATGAATTGGTATAAATTGAATAACGACTTGTCATGCAACTTTGATGTCCAACATTGCATGACAAGGCGCATAAGTGTGAATGGAGCATTCTTTACCGATATAAATGCTAAAGGGGGCAAACAGGGAACAGCAGCATTTACCATGATAAAATATTGCCCTCCCTTTCAGACATTACTGAAGGCTTATGCTTAACTTAACTGCCTACATCAGGGGTGCCCAAGCATTTGAAGAGTGACGGCTACTTAAGCGACTTGATAACCGGTCACGGGCCACAATGAGTGGAGCGGGTAGATGACAGGTCCATGTCCACTCTGTATATGGAGAGCAGATAAAGCCCACTCTACTCTATGGGCCCTCCGATCTGCCCAGATGGAAGGGGAAGGACTTTTTTTAAATTTTTTATTAGCAGATCGAATTGGAGGAAGGA